>NC_052512.1:41822998-41902998 GCF_014356525.2 Nilaparvata lugens
GTGAAATGTTTCTCCTTATTAATTGTTTTTATAATTGTTCTCTATGATAAATGTAATTCAAGATAGTGTTTCAAAGTTCGACTGTATTTGGTGATTAAGTAAATAGACAATTTTGAATATTTGCAGATCCACTTTCAGTGTGGCTGGATGCACCAACTTGCAGTAACGTGACAGACCAATTGGAGGCTTTGGACAATTATTACAAGATCTACTCATCAATGCAGTCACCGCTGCCCGACCCAATCGCATTCGCCGAGCCCGATCCACTCGGAGCTGGCAGTGTGCCGCAAGTTACCACTGACAATCACACCAACGGTATGTGCTGCCAATACCCAATCACTCTCCGCAAAATCACGCAAAATGCGTTTTTATCAATTTATAAAATTCAAATTCAAGATACATTTTTTATTTCCTTGACGATAATAATTATAGATACAGGGTCTGTATAATAAGTAACCGGACTGACGTCAGGAAATTTTTTATTGACAAAATATGTACAATTTCTCATCAAATATCTTCGAAGTAGTCCCTTTTGGAGTCGATAACACGCTGATACCGGATTCTCAAATCCCTGAATGCTCCATGGAAGTCGGCAACCTCTATGCTGTCTAGAGCCCTCGTCGTAGCACGTTGAACGAGTCCCGAACCGCGTCCCCTTAAGTTGTCAAAATATGTACAATTTTTTTTAGAAATCTTCAAGTAGTCCCCATTGGAGTCGATAACACGCTGATACCGGATTCTCCGATCCCTGAACGCTCCCTGGAGGTTGGCAACCTCTATGCTGTCTAGAGCCCTCGTCGTAGCACGTTGAACGTTTTCCAGAGTCCCGAACCGCGTCCCCTTAAGTTGTCTCTTGATCTTGGGGAACAAAAAGAAGTCCGGTGGTGCCATAGGAGGATGTGGCAACGTTACCGTCGACTGTTTGGCCAACTGCTCGGTGACGAGCAGGCAGGTGTGTGACGGAGCATTGTCGTGATGGAGGATCCACGAATCGGCAATCCCCGGACGGACTCGATGAACCCGGGCGGTTAGTCGACGGAGCACCTCTTCACAAAGAGTTTGTGCAACCCGGCCAAACTGTGAACGACCAGTACTACAGAGAGGTGCTCCGTCGACTAACCGCCCGGGTTCATCAAATCCGTCCGGGGATTGCCAATTCGTGGATCCTCAATCACGAAAATGCTCCGTTGCACACCTGCCTGCTCGCCTCCGAGCAGTTGGCCAAATAGTCGTGGGTAACGTTGCCACATCCTCCTTCCAGCCTCAATGAGTCGCCTCAATGAAGATACACAATGTCTTCTCAGAAGCAACGTGTTGCATCCGAAAAGATACACAAGGAGCTTTAATGTATCTGTTCATACGCAACGGATGCTCAATTGTATCTTCTACAACAATCTCTATTTGCATTGTATGTTAATTGTAAGCGATTTTAGGTCATTTCAAACTATAATATAATGTTACATAACCCTCTAATGGTTGGTCACCAACCACTATAGCTGCCATATCTCAGTTAATATTGGTCCAATCTTTAAAAATCTGGTACCAATCGATAGGCAATTAAATTTACTAAAAAAGTTATTTTTGTAAAGTTTTTGTAAAACAAACGGTTTCTGAGCTATCTAAGAAACAACATTTTAAATAGCCGCCATTTTGTTTTATGAATTTGAAAAATTATCATAATTTTTTTGTAGCTTTGTCTAGTTCTTATAAATGATTGTGCAAAGTTTCAATTTCGTATGTTCAACCATTATTTAGAAAAAAATAATTAGTGAAAAAAGCAAAATGGCCGCTGTGTGAGTAACTGAAAACTTCGGGACAATTTAAATATGATATTTAGATATGTTTTTCACACAGGAAAAATGCTAGAATATTGGTAGGGAGTTTCTAAACACACTCTGTATAGTGAGACTAAAGAAAAATAGTTCGCTTGCATACAGATTGTCGTACAATTTTTCAAATCTGATACATTTTCAAGTTTGAAAGTACTGAAAAATCATAACCTCTTTTAGACTAATTTGCAATCAAAATTCGGGAATTGAATATTAAGGGCTATGACTCAACTCACACTACCTCCACTCAAATCGTACGACTCCAGTCGAGGATACTCCAGTCTCTCGACCTGACGATTTTCTTGCTCATTGTCACTACTTCAGTTCCATGCTACTCCATTTTCTAACCTTACTTAATTAGTAATATAAGATTAAATTTGTCAATACTCAGCATGTAACAAATTTTATAATAATCATTATGAATATGATATGGTCTTCTCAGAAGCAACATGTTGCATCCGAGAAGATACACAATGTCTTCTCAGAAGCAACGTGTTGCATCCGAAAAGATACACAATGAGCTTTAATGTATCTGTTCATACGCAACGGATGCTCAATTGTAACTTCTCAAAAGCAACATGTTGCATCCGAAAAGATACACAAGGAGCTTTAATGTAGTCCATAAGCAACAGATGCTCTTTTGTATCTTCTCAAAAACAAGGGCCCATATGAATAAAACCAGAGCAAATACTCATGAACAAGAGCATGGAGCATACGGTTTTGCTCATGAGCAAAAGGTAGAAGCAAAAGCATTTGCTCATTTTTATATGAATAAGCTTTACCTTATACTCTTACCTTATGCTCCTGAACTCTGGAGCAAATGCTCACGTATTTGAAAAAATTTCATCAGCTGATTCGCTTTTGTAGCCTTACTTTGTTCACAGCCTACTCATCAACTCTGAGTAGAGTAGGCTATGCTTTGTTTTTATAGCTCACGGAAGCGCTAAATATGCAAGTAGGGGGCACCGCTTGTGTTTGTGTCGTCTGCTCTGTTTTCTATTTATGAATAGTTTTCTATTTTAGGTTAGTTGAGTTTAGAATTTTGAAATAATAGCGTGAAAAAATGTCATCTCTATAATAATCTTCAGCATATTCTTATAATATCAATAGCCTTCTTATAATCTTCTACACTCTCATATTCTTAAATGCCCATTTCCTATTTTGTGATGGCTATTTTGTGATCTTTATAAATGAATAATAATATCTAAAATGAATAATACATAAATATCTTTATTGTCACAGAATGTTAACATAATACAGATCACGTATATATCGTAAATATATCAGATCTTTTGTATTTATTCTTATGTAGGAATAATGGTGATTATATCATGGTTGAATCTAAAAAGAGTTTTATAGTTCTCAAAGCAAAAGCATTTGCTCATTTTTTTATGAATGAAAAATACGGTTGTGATCGTATCTGGTACAGTTTCCTCTTCCTCATACGTATTAGTTGAGCCATTTTACTATAAGCAAAAGGTGATAAGCTGCTCTAGACTAGACTCACCTTTTTTGAAGCATTTGCTTCAAAAGTTGAGCAAATGCTCTAGTCTATTCATACAATTTTGAGTACAAGCTTTTACTTTTGAACAAATTCTCAAAAAATGTTTCTGATGAGCATGAGCAAAAGGTTTTGCTCACGTTTATTCAAAGAAAATGAAGCAAATGCTCCATATTTTAGAAGTATAAGCAAATGCTCAACTTTATTAATATGGCCCATTATCTCATCTAATTCTTATTACTGTCTTATCTGAAATGATAAAACATCATAAAAACACAAATTTGAAATTGTCAATCACTTTTTAAAAAGTGGTTGACAATTTCAAATTTGTGTTTTCATTATGGAAAAGTACCACAACATCACTCACAACACAACTGTAAGGATAAAACATCACCTCATTGAAAATGCACGGTACTGCGCAACTCAAGTCGAGGCTTGACCAACATGTCGAGTCGACGCTCGACTCAGTCTCACAGTTGTGAGGTCGCGGAGACTAGAATCGACTGGTCTGAGTGTCACCATTTGAAAACACGTCATGCTGCGTCGAGAAGAGACTATAGTGAGGTCCACGTTATAATGACAGTATTTGATCAACTTTGGTTTTGCTATCCTTGTCTATCATTCGACAAAGCCGGTGTTACTATCCTTTTCTAGGTTCACAACGATGCCAATTATGTTTTTGACAGTATGGTAATATAATTAATTAATGCAGAGAATCGGCATCGCTATTCTTCTATCTTCATCCACTGCCATTATAACGTGGTCCTCACTATAGAGTTGCAGTCTCTTTTCTTGAGTCGCGTAAGTGTGAGTTGAGCAATTGCCATTAATATTGCATTTCCAATCATTTTATGATTATGTGTTTTGAATAAATAAATACATTTGTTACAGGTGCTTCAATGAGTTTCAGACAACTGAATGCAAATCCCCTGATTCAGTTGATCAAGATGGAAACTCGTATACAGGAACGAATAGCCTTGCTACAGCGTATCTCCCACAAGGTACAAGTGACTGTCGCCCGATCTGCTGTCATGAATGTTGTTTCACTGCTTTCCTTCAGGTTTGTCAAGTTTCATGAATTTAAATTTATTTGCAAAAGAAACTTAGTTCAAAATAAGTTGAGACTTGAGTAGAATATCCATGTTGCCAAATTGTGCGAAATTTTAATCTTCTCATGCAAGCTTATTAACTAAAGTGAGGTTCACGTTATAATAGCAGTGCAGTACAAAAAGAATTTATTTATCTGTTATTCTTTGACCTACTTTAACACGCGAGTAGTCGCGCGCGCAGCAAATTGCCGCACAATATTGTAACTTTTGTATGTAGCTTTGGGAATTTTCGTTTTCCAAGGTTGGCAGCTCATGTAATCCTCGCTATGACTGTCCTCTAGACAATCTTGAACAGTTTGAGTCCTTGAACAGTTTGAGGATGACAGAATGAACGTTTACTAATTTCAATATATAGCTATTATCTTCCTATTTTATATTCCATCTTCTGATTTAAACTTTTTATTCTATCTAGATGTCGAAAAATTAGTGAAATAAAGAAGGTATATTCATTCCATTCATGAGTAGATTATTTTATCCCATAAAAATGATAAATTCTAACAATAAATTTGCAGTATGTATTTTTGGAATCTCCTCCATGTATAATGTTATTATATACTAGTAAATAGTATATAAATAAATATATGTTTATTTCCAAAAAAAAAACAAACTACAACATCAATTACACAAAATATTAGATAAATTACATACAATAGTTAGTTACAAAAAATTCTTCTAATGTGTCCTCTACTTGTTTAGTTTTTTTCTGTGTGGAAATTGACCTTCTCCACTATGGCGTACCATGTTCTAGAGTAGGTTTTGTTAGTTTTTTTGTGCGTATTATTAATTAGTTAGTGTTTGGTAAGTTATTAGTTGGTTAGTTGTTATTTAAAATAATGTTTTCTATGTTCTGTCTTCCTTCGCTCATCAACCAATTGTGTACTATCGTTTTGAACTTTCTAGGATGATAAATCTGTTTAAAGTTTGCAGGAAGTAGATCATATAATTAACACTCGCGTGTTAATAAATAAGGTAACCTTGAAATCTTGATAAGATTTGCTAAGTTTTCTGTCTCTTGTAAAGTTTTTGTTAAGTGAACGGTTTTCGTGAAATTTGCAATCAAAAATTTAAAATGGCCAACATTTTGAAAATTTTTTATTCTACTTTTTAAAGTTGAGTCTTTATAGAATAAATATTCATGCCATATCAATACAACATTTCGTTCTTGAGATAAAAATTCCTAAGTGAAAAAAACAAAATGGCAGCTATAAGGATAACCGCTGAGTTTTGGACACTTCAAATACGACATTTGTAGTCTCCTATCATCCAGGAACAATACCCTAAAATGTTCTACACTACTTCTGAAACACTCTGTATAATAAACATATAAAATAAATTATTAACCTCTATCATCAAGAAAATGTTTAACAATTTACCCCCAGTTTTTCGTACGTCGGTTAATGTTTGATCACGATTAAATGCTGTACTTTAATCGAGATTAGTGCTAACCAATGCATTTTGGTTTCACAAAACAGAATTTTCAAGCAATAACGCCGATTAAACTAACCGGCATAAACAATTTTCAATTCTGATTAACTTAGTTGGCACCATTTCAACCGCGATTAGTTGAAAAGATGAAAATTTGGTTGCACAAAGGTAAAAATCGAAAAATAACGCTGGTTAAACTAATCGACGTAAAAGATTTTTAACAAGCCATTCACGGGGAATTAAATCTAACTAACGCCGGTTAGGTACCTACTGATAGCTGTGTTCCAATAAGTTTTTGGTAAAAAAAACTAAAAAAATCGAAGTAAGGGCTAAATATATGAATGAATTATTTCATTCATTAATAAAATAGAGAAGTGCATTTAGCTGATATCAGCATTCAAAATTAGATTCTGATTTTTGAGGTTAGTTTTCGATCTGTTCTGTTGTCGTCTGTTAGCAGCATAGCACTTGACACTGGCGACAGACAGAGCATTTTCATGGCGCATGCCTCTGTATTGAATGGTCAAATTCACCGCTTCAATAACATAACCTCATTTTTACCTTAAAACATACCTATCATTATCAGTTCTCTATTATGTAAATATTCTCTCTTATTAGAATTGAAATCAAACTCATTTTTTCTTTGTCTAATAATATTGGACCATGATCGTTTGGTAATATTTTCTCATTTTCAAATTTACCGCTTCAATAAAATAACCTTAATTATTTTGTGTCAGTTAAATTACAGTGTTGCCGGATTGTGAAACCGTTGAAATCTTGGTTAGTTAACCGGTAAACTTAACCGGGATTAAAAACTGAACGATCTTGGTGGAACAGAAATGAATCCGTAAAATTAACGCTGATTTGTTAATTGACGTTAATGTCCATATTTAACAGACAGACATGCAACTGGCCCTTAGTCAAAAACAGTTATTAGTATAACTAATAATATTAGAAAAGACAATATTCGGGTTAGATTCAGTAGTGCAGTAGTTCAGTAGGTTCAGTAGTAGTAGAAGGGGTATTATATTTTGAAAAAGTGGAAGAAAAGGTTTGAAAGAGACATTTAGTTAGCAGAGCTCGTATTTTGAAAACTGGGTAACTGGACTAGAAAATTAGCCTCTATAGTGAGGTCCACATTATAATGGCAGTGTACGATTGACAATACTGTTGCTGTCCTTTTCTATCATGCAACAAAACAGATATCACTATCTCTCTCGCGCTTTGCAATGTTGTCTATTTGCCAGAATATTTTATATTTACTTTTGACAGTGACTATACAAAACTGAACAAACCATATTCTCAGCCGCCATTTTCTTTCTTCATTCTATCAAAATACTGAGTACACAAGTTGTATAATTGATTTAAAATGCATTTTTGAAACAATGAAAAAATTTTAAACATTACTGAACGAGAAACACAAATTAAAATACCTGAAATGACATTTTAAAAGTTGATTACTAACCATCCTAGACTTCATCCATGCTTCAGTTAGCCTACCCATATAGGTTAGACCTACTCGTACCGGTATAAATAATATTGAAAAGTTATTTCAGAATTAATCCATTGAAATTACTTATTTTTAAATAGTATTTCTAATTTTCTATTATTTTTAAAGGAAATTGGAATAGAATACCTACCAAATAACTCAATTTCTGTTGTTTTCAAATTCAGATTGTATCACCGTTTTTTAAATTAGCCGCCATTTCAGGTTTGCAAGTTTTGCTGTCATGAAAGCAAATTTTTGAATCAAATTATGGGAAATATATTTTCGTGATCAATTTGAGATTAAATTGAGTAACAGCTGTGTACAGTCAGTGGCAAAATGGAGAGACTTGGCAACGTTTTTTCCTATCTTTCTTCACTGCCATTATAACGTGGACCTCACTATAGTGTTTCTTTGTTATTAATATTTTTGCATGTATTGTGTTATAGTGGGTCAATGTGCAGTATATCAAGCGCGCTGGCAGGGGTGGGGCTGAGTGATGCGCAGAAGCTAGTGCGCCTCATGTGTCTAATTGCCAATGGCCACACCGTCATGACGTCATCGCCCTCCTCCATGATGACGTCATCACTGGACCCGCTCTCCAGCTGCCTTTCCCCCTCCACCACTAACAGCCTCAGCTGTTTGGCCAGCTGTTTGACAGCTGTCGCCAGCTGTGACGACAACGCCTCTCAGCTGGTCGTACTCATGTGTGCAAATGTAAGTAGGCTACAATTGAAATTGATTTATTTTCTTATTCTTTTACAAAAGTATACATAGTTTACAACATTAAGGGCCGGTTTCCGAGCTCGGGATTTTACTAAGTTCTAGACTTTAAACAGCTGGAGTAAAAAAATTGGCTTACCGAAACGGGGCGTAGTCGTAGTCATTGTCACAGTCACGTTTGAATTAAATTTTAAAAAAACTATAAAATTAAACACAAAATAAGATAAAGAGAGAATAGTGTAAAGTTTCAGATATTTTGAATTATTTTGGAATGTTTAATTCATCAAGGAAAAACGTTTCCGATAATTATAGAAATGAGAAAATAAAAACTGCAACTACTGTTATAAAAACTGCGACTACGCCCCATTCTGGAAAGCTAATTTTCTGACTCCATCTGTTTAAAGTCGTATGTGTAATATTACGGAGCTCCTGAAATTTTCTCAGAAATGAGACTCATGTTAGTTGATAGGGCTTATAAATAGCTATCCATGATATAAATTTGAAGAAAATCGTTAGAGCCGTTTTCGAGAAAACCGTGAAAAACATGGTTTTTTAGTAATTATCCGCCATTTTGAATTCAATTTTATTGAATTTCTTATTGTCGGATCATCATAGTATAAGGACCTTAAGTTTAAAATTTCAAGTCAATCGGTTGATTAGGAATGGAGTTATTGTGTTCACAGACATACACACACACACACACACACACACACACACACACACACACACACACACACACACACACACACACACACAAATAGAAATGCAAAACCGTCAACTTAAATATTAGACCTCACTTTGCTCGGTCATTCATTTTTCGGTCATTTTCCTACCGATTTTTTATGGCCGTTTGCACAGTCAAAGCTTAAACTAAATTTAATCAACTGGTGGCTTAAACTAAAAATGAAACAAATCATAACAAAATAGACTTGATACAGATTTAATCCAGTTTGAAATGAAATTTAGTTTGAACTGTCACTGTGCAAATGACCCTTAGGGTCGGTTAGTTCTAGACTTTAAACAGCTGGAGTCAGAAAATTAGCTTTCCAAAACGGGGCGTAGTCGCAGTTTTTATTTTCTCATTTCTATAATTGGAAACGTTTTTCCTTGACGAAATTGAACATTTCTAAAAAATTCAAAATAGCTGAAACTTTACTCTATTGTCTCTTTATTTTATTTTGTGTTTAATTTTCTAGTTTTTTAAAATTCAATTCACACGTGACTGTGACAATGACTATGACTACGCCCCATTTCGGAAAGCCAAAATGAATAATTTGGTAAAATCAATTTTTATTTTTGCATGTTAAGGAGCTAATGAAAGTGGCTATCGCTTCAAACACACCGCCGTCGACCTTCGCAGTCACCCAGTCGCTAGTGTCGCTGCTCACTAGAAACGGCGGAACTTCGCTGACGTCATCAGCAGGTGAGGAGGAGAAGGAGGAGGCGGTTGGGGCTTCCCCCGCTCTACCGCCATCACCGCAGAGTCCACTGGAGGCGAAAATCAGTCCACTGCTGTTGGCGAATGCTCTGGCTGCGTGTGTCCTGTCCAATCGACTCGAAAGCAAGCATCGACAATGGGCCACCCAACAACTGGTTAGTGCTAGTAATAATTGCATCCGAAAAGATACACAAGAAGCTTCAATGTATCTTTCCATAAGCAACAGATGCTCTTCTGTATCTTCTCAAAAGCAACGTGTTGCATCCGAAAAGATACACAAGTAGCTTCAATGTATCTTTCCATAAGCAACAGATGCTCTACTGTAACTTCTCAAAAGCAACATGTTGCATCCGAAAAGATACACAAGTAGCTTCAATGTATCTTTCCATAAGCAACAGATGCTCTTTTGTATCTTCTCAAAAGCAACGTGTTGCATCCGAAAAGATACACAAGTATACAGATGGAAATTCCCGGGCGGACAAATAATTTATTTTTAGTAGTAGCATTCATCGAATTTCCATCTAGCTGGTTACCCTGTTGTCAATATTTGTAGTAGCAGAAGTCTTCGGGGTGATTTACAGCATTTATTTTGGATTTTCGTGCAATAATAATAATAATACACAAGTATGTTTGATGTATCTTTCCATAAGCAACAGATGCTCTTTTGTATCTTCTTAAAAGCAATGTGCTGCATCCGAAAAGATAAACAAGGATCTTTAATGTATCTTTCCATAAGCTACAGATGCTCTTTTGTATCTTCTCAAAAGCAACGTGTTGCATCCGAAGATATACACAAGTAGCTTAATGTATCTTTCCATAAGCAACAGATGCTCTTCTGTATCTTCTCAAAAGCTTCAATGTATCTTTCCATAAGCAACAGATGCTCTTTTGTATCTTCTTAAAATTAACGTGTTGCATCCGGAAAGGTACACGAGAAGCTTCAATGTATCTTTTCATAAGCAACAGATGCTCTTCTGTATCTTCTCAAAAGCAACGTGGTGTTGCATCCGTAAAGATACAGAAGAAGATTCAATGTTTCCTTCTATAAGCAACAGATGCTCTTTTGTATCGTCTTTGGTTGCGTTCTAGACAAAAAGTGAGAACATTTTTTATTATTAGTTAGATTATCTACAATTTTATTTGATCTAATTACCGTTTTTGTCATAAAAAACGAACTTCATGGAATGTTTCCGTTTGCAGCTGAAATGTCTGTCTTCGAAGTCGCCGCTTCCCGCTCTACATGCGATGGATTCTTTGAATATGGCTGACCTGACTTCGGTAATGGACAGTTCGACATTAGCTCTGTTCCAAGGTCACGAGGATAGAGTGGCTTGTTTGGCGTGGCAGTCCGAGCAAGGTGTACTGGCCTCCAGGTGGTTCATTCAATAAAATATTTATTTATTTTTTCAAATTTAATAACCCCGTACCCCTTGCAGCTGTTGCTGGCTTTGTTGATAATAAGAAAACCTTCTTATCTATTTATATAAAAGCGAAATGGCACTCACTGACTGACTGACTGACTGACTGACTCACTCACTCACTCACTCACTCACTCACTCGCAGAACTAAAAATCTACCGGACCGGACCGGTTCTCTATTGTGATGAGAGAGAGATCTCATCGGGAACATGACGAACACACATGAATGTGCGATCAGAGCTTTTAGCGTTGAGAGTAGGTTACGTTGATCATCTCATATTGATATTGTGAAGTGATGTATACTTTCACTCGTACAATGATCGACACAGCCTAATGCTTGCTGCGATATGGTATGTATATATAAAAGCGAAATGGCACTCACAGACTGACTGACTGACTGACTGACTGACTCACTCGCAGAACTAAAAATCTACCGGACCAAAAACGTTCAAATTTGGTAGGTATGATCAGTTGGCCCTTTAGAGGCGCACTAAGAAATCTTTTGGCAATATTTCAACTAAGGGTGGTTTTTAAGGGTTTAAAGTTCGTCTTTTAGCATGTATATTCTTCTTATTCTCTAAATTGTAATTGGAAAAAGGCCATACAATATGTTAATATAGAACTATAATCTAGAGAGAGTACCTCTTCGAAACAGTTTTAACTGGTAACTAAATAAATAATTTTGTCAGGTTGGCATTAAGTTGAGTTGACTTTGTTAGGTTGGCACCAAGTTGAAGATTGAAATGCATTTATCGCGGAAAAATTGATTAGGCACTGCTACTTCAATCCTGGGAATATTATATTACTAGCCGTCAGGCTCGCTTCGCTTGCCATATCCGTTTAGCCAGACGTTTAGTCGGGACCCCCGACTGGATTTTCCTATATGATAAAAATGCAGGCGAGCGAAGCGAGCCTGCTAATCTCATTCTTGGACGATCCAGTCGGGGGTCCAGGGGGCGGAGCTCCCTTGCTAGACGGATATGGCGAGCGAAGCGAGCCTGACGGCTAGTGAATAAATAAATCTAATGTAATGTATATTTTTGCACAGTGGCTGCGACAGTACGGTTAGAATCTGGTCGCTGAGCAAATGGAGTCTAGAGCAGACCCTTGTGTTTCGTCTTTCGGAAAATGTCTATGGCAGTCAACTGAACGGTCAGCTCATCGATCATCTGGGATGGTCGCCCTCTAAGAAGTTCATTGCTGCTTCTATGAATAACACCATTAACATCTGGTATTTGCCTGGTAAGATTCTATTTCAGTTGAAAATCACTAGTAGTTCTGTGAACGGTAGACCTCACGCAGTATTCTCATCCACAAGTACCTGATTGAAACTATAGACCTTATGGAAATACAGCAATAGACTGGCTTCTCCACACATCTGTGTAATCACTTGTCAGCTGATTTGTGATGAATAATTATATAGTCTGATTTTTACTCCAATATTGGCGTATGAAGGAGGCTCCTTTTTCCTTTTATATTAGTAGTTCTGTGAACGGTAGACCTCACGCAGTATTCTCATCCACAAGTACCTGATTGAAACTATAGACCTTATGGAAATACGGTAATAGACTTGCTTCTCCACATATCTGTGTAATCACTTGTCAGCTGATTTATGATGGATAATTCTATAGTCTGATTTTTACTCTAATATTGGTATATGAAGGAGGCTCCTTTTTCCTTTTATATTATCCTTGAAATTATAAATTTCCGAAAACCTTGTATATAAGTCGATTCGCAATTAAAAAGGAACATATTTGTGAAATTTCATGAAAATCTATTACCGCGTTTCGCCGTAAATGCGCAACATATAAACATTTAAACATTAAGAGAAATGCCAAACTGTCGACTCGAATCTTAGACCTCACTTCGCTCGGTCAATTATCCGCTTTATATCATTAAACATTGTAAATTGGCAATGTAAGAAGTTGTTGATTTCTGAATATTTCGGGGATATGTCTGATAATGGTTTGAGGTAATATGCTTTAACCCTTTTTGATCTTGATTTGAGTTGACTTGTACCATTTATATCAATACCTATTTCTCTTCTTCCAAGTTATAAGTTGACTTATATAATTTCTACCAATACCAATTTCTACTAGTTATAAGTCTGATTTTCACTTTCCTTGCCCTATTACCATAGGTACCTAAGGAAAGTAGGTATTGCTTTCCGAAAAAAATTAAGGTACCCCAATTTCTAAATTTCTATACGTTTCAAGGTCCCCTGAGTCCGAAAAAGTGGTTTTTGGGTATTGGTCTGTATGTGTGGGTGAAATTTGGAACGTAAGGTCCTTACACTATAAGGATCCGACACGAACAATTTCTATCAAATGCAATTCAAGATGGCGGCTAAAATGGCGAAAATGTTGTCAAAAACAGGGTTTTTCGCGATTTTCTCGAAAACGGCTCAAACGATTTTGATCAAATTCATACCTAGAAAAGTCATTGATAAGCTCTATCAACTGCAACAAGTCCTATATCTGTAAAAATTTCAGGAGCTAAGTTCAGGAGAAGTTATAATTTCAGGAGAAGTTATAAGTTGACTTGTATATTTTTTACCAATACCCATTAGATTTATTCAAACTTTTTAAGGTAATAAGTTGACTTGTATCATTTATATCAAACATGAATGATCTTTTCTGAGATGTATCCATTTTACCATGATAATTGACCGAGCGAAGTGAGGTCTAAGATTCAAGTCGACGGTTTGGCATTTCCCTTAATGTTTAAATGTTTATATGTTGCGCATTTACGGCGAAACGCGGTAATAGATTTTCATGAAATTTGACAGGTATGTTCCTTTTTTAATTGCGCGTCGACGTATATACAAGGTTTTTGGAAATTTTGAATTTCAAGGATAATATAAAAGGAAAAAGGAGCCTCCTTCATACACCAATATTAGAGTAAAAATCAGACTATAGAATTATTCATCATAAATCAGCTGTCTAGTGGACTATAATACTACTCGTTCAAAAACATGGAACATCTTCAAATTGTATCTTTCCATCAACGTTAGTAGACAGTTGACTATAATACTACCCATTCAAAAACATTGAACAACTTCAAAATGTATCTTTCCATCAACGTTAGTAGACAGTTGCAGCCAGACCTGATAACAGCGCTCACACTCACATTCCGGGACGACACGTCACGGTACGATAGGACAGAAAGCTCTATGTTTATTTAGGATTTTTGCTAGATATTTTAAATTGATAAATTATTTATTATTTATTTACTAAGTGTTTAATTTATGAAATAAGAGAGTGGGTATGTAGGAAAATTTACTTCGGACTTGAGATTTCAGAAGATTAATTGACTTTTTGTTCTAGTGCTTACATTGTTATATTGTACATACATTTATATTCTAGTGTTTATATTGCATATTGTTTCTTCTGGTACTAATTAAATTGTCTTAGACATCCATCCTAATTACCTTTAACATTTTTGAACTCTCTTCCAGAGCTCAAGCATTAGCTTTTCTGGGAGAGCCCATTATTTCAATATCAAAATAAAAGAAAACATTCGTTGAATATGTTTTTAAATTAGTTTAGATTATAATTAGTTATAACATTATAAGAATGTTTTTGTTTCACTTGTTTGTAAAAAAAAGAATGGCAATAAAATTAATTTTATTTTTGAGAAAACATAACAGGTCAATGTAACTTACTGAGCGTGAGGTCTACTGTTCACAAAACTACTAGTAACTCTACTAATACCATATAGTCTTGAATCCTTTATACCAAAAAAATTCTAAATAAGAACATGTAGAAAAGACACAAAATCGGCATTTTGTGACTTGACTTCTTTTCACTTATCAGTTAGCCTATATTTTGTTTCTCTCCAATCAGTAGAGAGTAGAGAGTTAGTGGGTAGGATATTTTTAATATTGCTTCCGAAGAATGGACATTGATATGCCAATTTATGTACATGCATAACAATATGATTATTATCTATAGTTATAATATTACAAATTGCTTTTTCATATCATATAAAGTTCAATAATTATTTTCTTAGTCTATATTATGTAAATTCATCTATAATTTTGCTGTATTTTGGTAGAGAGTTAGTGGGGAGGATATTTTTAATATTCTTTCCGAAGAATGGACATTGATATGTCCAAAGCTCCGCCAATTTTATGTACATGCATTACAATATGATTATTATCTATAGTTATAATATTACAAATTGCTTTTTCATATCATATACAGTTCAATAATTATTTTCTTAGTCTATATTATGTAAATTCATCTATAATTTTGCTGTATTTTGGTAGAGAGTTAGTGGGGAGGATAGTTTTAATATTCTTTCCGAAGAATGGACATTGATGTGTCCAAAGCTCCGCCAATTTATGTAGATGCATAACAATATGATTATTATCTATAGTTATAATATTACAAATTGCTTTTTCATATCATATACAGTTCAATAATTATTTTCTTAGTCTATATTATGTAAATTCATCTATAATTTTGCTGTATTTTGGTAGAGAGGATATTTTTAATATTCTTTCCGAAGAATGGACATTGATATGTCCAAAGCTCCGCCAATTTTATGTAGATGCATAACAATATGATTATTATCTATAGTTTAATATTACAAATTGCTTTTTCATATCATATACAGTTCAATAATTATTTTCTTAGTCTATATTATGTAAATTCATCTATAATTTTGCTGTATTGTAAGCCATTGTATATAAGTGTATAAGCCAGTATATATTGTAATCTACATAAATAAAGTACTCAATCAATCAATCAGTTTTGGCTAAATTCTATTCGATTTTATTCTATTCTATTCCTGATGTTGCAGAGATCAGCCTGGTTGGTGTGGGCAGTGAATACCTGCTGGAGTCGCAGGCAGGGGCTCAGATCACGTGCCTGTGTTGGCCAGTGACGCGTCACAGTGTCGAGGCGGAAGCCGAACATCTGCTTGTCGGACAGATCGACGGAACGGTCACTTTGGTCATCGTGCAAGCGGGTCTCATTGTCAAGGAGCAGTTGCTTCATTGCTCGCAGAAATTCAGTGAGTACAGTCCGGGTCCCGTAGCTTTGCCTAGCGCAGGCGCTGGCTTACATTGAGCATACATGAGAGAGGCAGAGAATTTGACTTCGGATTATTGTTAGGGGGTTTTTAGTGTATATGAAACTCGATGTCGTCACGTCCCAGGGTGGTCGACAGCTTGGGGGGAGGGGGGTAAGTTGTAAAAAACGCGCGTTTATAAAATCGCCTGTCCTGCAGTTACTATTCATAGTACAGCTTTTAATTTTTTCTCAATTTTATGTACACATAACTGGCTTTCAATGTGGTCCTATACTTTTTTGCGATAAACCGCATAGTTTTTCCATAAAAAAATAAAATATCTCGAAAAATGTATTTTTTTATTATGGACTTTTTGTTATTTCTCGAATATTCAAGTAATTAGCCAACTTAGAGGAAAAGGCTCCCAATAAACGTTGTAGGCCGTTTCTTGCTGAATCAAATGATGTATATAGTTTGGGGGTTACGATCATAGATGCGGCGGTGGGAGGGGGATAAGTAGCACTGTTACGCTGCGGCGCGGTCCTCCCCCATGATTAATGTGCGTAATGGCCTGTCTATCGCATCGCTCCTACTAGTCTATGCATTCAAATTATATATTTCAGGAACGCTATCTTATGTATTTTCGGTCGCTGAACACGATTTTTCAACTCTCAAGCCTTAATAATTGATAATTCTCATCATAATATACTAATTATGGTCAAAATTACAAACTTCATCTCATTATCATTATTTATGATTACATTGTAATGATAAACCATCCTGTTAGGAATCCTATATGTGTTTCTCAATCGATAAAAAACTGATATTCCATCAAGATAGAATAATTATTCGATTTAGTTCAATGATCACTTTGGAATTGCGAAAGTCAAGTAATGGAGTAAGTTAAACAAATAATATAGGTACCCCATATAGAGCACCGTGTAACAGGAGTAAAATATTTTCTTAATAAAATTTACAGTTGAAACACAAATAATGCCAATTACTCCCATGTGATATGACTAAATATTTGATTACAAAGGAAATACAACTCTAAAGCTGAGTTTACACCAAAGCTATTAAGGAGATGTTAATATAACTTAATCTTTATAGATTCTATTAGATTGAACATAACTTATCATACATATGATAGACATATGTGTTTGCCAAGTTCCGTTCAATCTAATAGAATCTATAAATATTAAGTTATTAACATTTTGTTAATAACTTTGGTGTAAACGCAGCTTTATCAACTGATTTCTGTAACTTATATCTACTCATCTGGCTGAGTTCGACTGATTGTCTTGGGGTGGTACTTGAATGAAAGTGGAATGAGAGATCTCTTTGTTGAATTTGAAATATTTGGAGAGAATACTGTTGGAAATCTATTGAGGGGAGATAAGTATAATTAAGGTGTGAGAGCAAGCAATCAATTCAATTAAACAACTACAAGGACTCATGAACGGTTCAAATATGAGAGATTGTCAAAGTATATTTGAAAGAAGTCAGGAGCTATTTGTAGAGTTTTTTTATAATCAAAATCAATGACTACTTGAAATATTTATGACTGATTAACATAGTTTAAATTATCTTAAATTGTATTCATGGTCATAAGGATGGACTCTTGTATTGCACATAGAAACTGTTCGAGAAAAGATCCCATAATTTTTTCATTCAATCACACAAACTATGTTATAAAGTCTGTGTCATATCTAGAAAATATAAAAAATACCCATAGAAGTGAAAAATAATTTCCAATAAGGAAACATTAACTCTATACAGTCAATACACTGACTCTCTGTCAAATGAAACCTTGAAAATTTAATAAATGTGACAACCGATCATGCTTTAGAGCAAACCCTCATTAGATCATCCAAAACTGAGTGATTGGAATAGCTAGTTCTTCAAAGGCTTTCCTAAAATGGCTGCTACTACATAAATAAATCTTCCATCAAAGATATTCTGTTCAAGTATGTTGACATCATTATGGATATCACTGGAGACTGTGAAGAAAGTCATCTAATGAAGTAAAACAAGAATAATGAGAAATGAGAATGATTTCCAGAAGCATAATCTTCTCAAGAGAACATAACATTTTTCTTCAAGACTCTGATGGACAACAGAATCTGCATAATGTTATCAATGGTCTGGAAGCAAGTGAAGAAGTGTATGATTCTCTTTTGAACGTATAGAAAGAAATAGTTATTCGGTCTCCAACGATTTTTATCTGAACATAGTTGTGGCAAATTGTAAAAGTGTATTCTCACCTATAAAAAGAAACAGAGTTCTTTCATTCTCCACGATGCAATCAAACAAAAATCCTAGTCTTAGTTAATTCTAGAACAAAAGAACTGATCTCTGTATTTTTACTAGGTAGCTGTTTAAAGATAATTCAGCATTGAAGTTTTAGTGCAGCATGCATTTCTACAATAACCGCAATCTCTGTCAACATCTGATGGATATTTGAAAAAAACTCTTAATCTCACTTGGCCTATGAAACTAGTTGTGTATTTGACTAAATCCCTAAATATCGTTGACAAATTCGCATAATGATGACATGGCTCTCCTGAATTCAACTCCTACTTCACTTTTCAAAACTTCAATACGCTGCAAGATTATGGAAACTTTGTGATGAGAAGAGTTATGAAAATTCTCAATAAAGATGGAGTGATACAGGTGGACATAGCTTTTCATGTCTATGGTCTAAAATCAAACAAAGGTAGTGAACATATTAGAAGCAGCAGAGTAAAAGAATCACTCCAATAATATGCTCTCCAAACTATCGAGACTTGATTTCTAAATCTGTGGCAGAGATTTATTAATGTGACATGCAAGAGTCTATAAAGGAATTATCCATACGTTAACTACGTGCAGGAATACATACATTCATTCATTCATTTGTGGATAAAATTACAAATCATATATGTTTGGGAAGAATAGCAGGCATGGCCCAAAACTATTCGAATCCCAAATTTTGGTACTGAATAACTTGTTACCATTTCAAAACAGTCTGAACGGGAATACCATAATGGATGAATCAATCAAAAGTTAATGAAATATTATATAATAATACTGTTAGAAATAATATGAATGAATATTTAAATTTTCATTTCATTTTGATTTGACACATATCTATTATTATATTGGATATAATTTCTCAAAAGTCCACGACAAACTGAAGATTCACGAAAGATTAACATTTCCATACTGAACATAATCATTATGATAATGAATGAATGATGAATTCCATTTCCACCATGAAGAACTAAGAAATTCCACAAATATTTCTTGGAAACTAACTGACCACTATATCAAGTAAGCGTGGCCAGTGTGCAATTAATAATAAAATTTAGCCTGCAGCGCATCAAAATAAATTAATTTGAAATAAAAACAATAGAACATAAACATATATAAATATTAACTTTATTCTATCCTAATATATTTCTTGAAACCCAAGTTTCGTTTATTTCAAACAGTCACTTCTTAGCTTCCTTGCAGAATGAGATGAAGTTTGTAATTTTGACCATAATTAGTATATTATGATGAGAATTATCAATTATTAAGGCTTGAGAGTTGAAAAATCGTGTTCAGCGATCGAAAATACATAAGATAGCGTTCCTGAAATACATAATTTGAATGCATAGACTAGTAGGAGCGATGCGATAGACAGGCCATTACGCACATTAATCATGGGGGAGGACCGCGCCGCAGTTATAAACGCGCGTTTTTTACAACTTACCCCCCTCCACCCAAGCTGTCGACCACCCTGGGACGTGACGACATCGAGTTTCATATACACTAAAGACCCCCTAACAATAATCCGAAGTCAAATTCTCTGCCTCTCTCATGTATGCTCAATGTAAGCCAGCGCCTGGACTAGTAGGGCCACTAGACTACAATACTACCCGTTCAAAAACATACAACATTATAAAAAGGAACCTCCATGAGCAACAGATGCCTCTTTTGTATCATCTCAAAAGCAACGTGTTGCATCCGAAAAGATATACAAGGAGCCACAACACAGCCTATCAGCTGACATTCGTTCAACATGCTTTTTCATGTTGTGTTTTATGGACATATACAGTACGCGTCCCATAGCTTTGCCTCCATCCTATTATAATTAAGCGAGAAATTTCTGTATATACAGGTGATTCAAAAAGAATACCACAACTTTGAAAATCTGTATTCAATCAAGGAAACATAATAGAAACTTGGGTTGTAAATCAAAATGAAGAGTATAAAATTAAGTTTTTCCCCACTAGAAAACCAGTTCACAAATGTTCAATGTGACCCCCTCCAGACACTCGAGTGATATCAATACGATACTCGAACTCGTTGCACACCCTCAGTAGCATATCTGCTGTCATTTCTTGTTTGAGCTCCTCAATGTTAGCTGGTAGAGGCAGTCGATACACCTTATCTTTAACGTACCCCCATAGAAAAAAATTTCAGGGGGTGAGGTCAGGGCTTCTTGGAGGCCAGTGATGAAGTGCTCTGTCTCGAGCTGCTTGGCGGCCGATCCATTGCCTCGAATAGTTTTCATTCAAATAGGCACGGACAGATGAGTGCCAATGGGACTAAATAAGCAACTAAATAATCTTCAGAGCTTCCTCGAATCGATGACAGATAGTGCTTTACTCTCCGTTTATTCTTTGCAGAGTTATCAATTTTCAAAGTTGTGGTATTCTTTTTAAATCATGGTGTATATATTTATATGGTTATGAGGTTATCTGGTTATATGGGTATATATTTATGTTCAACGGATCTCGAAAACGGCTCTAACGATTCTCGCGAAATTTGGAACATAGTAGGTTTATGATATGAATATTCGAATGCACTAGGTCTCAACCCTTGGATAACTCGCTGAAGGACATGAAAAGGATAATTCATCCTTGGAAAAACAGATGATAATTTCGTCGTCTGTTGATAACAGAGATTCATGTGCTTGTGTGGGAGATGAGCTGTGTAATCAATCAGCTTACCGTATCTCGCGAGAAATATAGAAATTTTAATAGACTCAATCAAAATAATCTGATTTGTTGACATGACATGGTTTATCACTCTAAACTATAGTACCTATATCATAAATTTTCAAAGTTATTCATTATTTGACAATTTAAGTGATTAGTGAGTGTTATTTTGTTATTCAATTTGATTTGTAAATAATCTAAATTAGAACTTTTTTGTTTTTAAATGTTTGGGCTGAAAATTGAACCTGAGTTCAAGTGTATGGAACATAACCTACTTTCTGGACTATTTATAGTGTATAAATCAAAATTCGGGGAAGAAAAAGTTTTGGGCTGTGCCTGTTAGTCCTTTCTCAATCATTTTAAAGAATTGTGTTCTGTTTATCAATAGTTTATATAGTTATTTGTGCAACTAGTGCGCAAAGTGACAGTTTGCTGCACCGAAAGAAACGTTTACGCCCGAGCCGTAGGCGAGGGCGGAATGGTTTGTTGAGTGCAGCAGAGGAACTTTGCGCACGTATTTCACATTAAGTTTTTCCTACAGTTACCATTGAATATGAAAAGTGGGTAATTATGGGTGAAATTGCCTGAAATGCATCAAATGCTTTTCTGTGTAATTTATTATTGATAAAAACCTTAATCCTAAAATCCTAAAGTCCTCGTTGTCCTTGGTTATAATATATAATGAATAATAATTAGCGCGTTGTGCTTCGTTGCACCTCTGCTCACTATAGCAGCCACAGCAGTCACTGTTACCAACTTCATTTTGATTTTGCTGCACTGTTGCTCCATATAACCTACTAAGTATTTTGCGTTGCCATGTTGCAAATCTGGAGTGCAGAAAAATGTTTCCCGCACTAGAGCGGAAAAGTGATTCTTTGCGTTCTGTAATCAGTGCAGCAATGGCCACTTTTCAACGTAACTGTAGGAAAAATAAATAACGAGCGAAGCTCGGTTCCCCGATGTTATATGTGAACATAAAAACATCTAAACATGTAAACAGAAATTGCTCGTTTAATAGTATAGGATGTAGCCTACAGTACGCGTCCCGTAGCTTTTCCTCAATGACTTTGAAACAGCATATAGGCAAGATCGTCTGTCGATTATGGAAAGATACATTAAAGCTCCTCGAGTATCTTTTCGGATGCAACACGTTGCTTTTGTGAAGATACAAAAGAACATCTGTGCTTATGGAAAGACACATTGAAGGCCCTTGCGGGAAGGACCCACCTCACCTGAATTTATAATTATTTACGCCTTCAATTGACCATACTATCTTTGTCTTTCCAAAAGCTGAGGCCATGATTCTAGTTCAGAGTTTGGAGTTATTGATAGAAAACATTTTTCTTTTACATTATTTTTTCTCGTCATCGGATGAACGGCACGCATCGGACGGATCGGACGATTAGATTTGATGCATTGTTTTCAATTGGACTTTCAATTGAATTTAAATTGATAGAATTTTTTTTTCATATTTTCCTTTTTTAATCTGATGATTAAAAATGCAACAAATATTATTGAAAAGAAAATGATTTCTAAAATCATGAAAAGTGAGAAATGATGTTTGTAGGAAATTAGCATTATGGTAGTTTATTTTGTAAATTTCAACACACCGATTTTTCGCCAACACAACACAGAATGTTCTCTGATGGGTTGATTGGATTGGCGTATCGACGACAGCCAGACCTGATAACAGCGCTCACACTCACATTCCGGGACGACACGTCACGGTACGATAGGACAGAAACTCTATGTTTATTTAGGATTTTTTCTAGACATTTTAAATATTGATAAATTATTTATTAATTTTTGAGAAAACAACAACAGGTCAATGTAACTTAATGAGCGTTAGGTCTACTGTTCACAGAGCTACTAGTAGTTCTGTGAACAGTGGACCTCGCGCAGTCATAAACCGCAGCCTCCTCTTGTCCTGTCTGTATGTCGTGTCAGCGAGATATCGGTGTGAAAACGGCTAATGGCTGTTGGGGTTGGTGTATCAAAAATGCTAACCTTAAAAGCTAATCTCATTCAAGACATACTGGCAACAGGACAGCCCAAGTTCAAAGTAGAGAAAGTTCGAGAGACAATACTATGTTATTTTAGTTATTAATTGCTCGCGTTATTGGACGCAATCAATAGTTCATTTATTTATTTATTCACAATGGAGACAACGGGTTTCCCCAAAAGTGTCTCCTTAACAATAAAAATTGTACAGATACAAACGTATATAATATGTTTATTCGTAATAATACGAACTTATGCAATAATTAATAATACAAACAACAAAAATACCACCTAATTTAAAAGTGAAAAATACAAAGATTTCAAATACTTATGAAAAAAGTGAAAATGAAACAAATTGAGAATTCAAAATTCCAAAACTTTAAAGAATATAATAACAAAAATTAATGAAACAAAAATTAATTGATGAACAAAAATTTTATCAATAGAATTGATAACATTTATAACTGAACGACGGCCCAAACTGATACAAACTAACAGCACCTCCACACTGATACACCAACTATTCATTTGATCAGATCATGCTTACACAAGATTTAATTATCATAGTAACGCTTTCCGGAATTTAGCGCGAGAAAACCAGAAGACATCTAGGCGCCCAGACAAGCTGTTATAAGCTCTTTGCATCCTATTTAATTGTGAATAAAAATTGCATTCAATAAGGCATGCAATGAGGCATGAAATTTATAGTCTAGACAGCTGCTAATTTTTTACCAAGTTACATTGAGATATTGAATTGCATGCGTCATGGCATGCAATTTATAGTCAACTCGACAGCTGATTTATGATGAAAAATTCTATAGTCTGATTTTAACTCCAATATAATAATAATATATAGGAGTGGCCGTAGCCGAGTGGATCAGATGCTGGCTTTGTGATTCAGAGGTCCGGGTTCAAATCCCGGCCCGGGCAAGATATTTATCTCGGGCCACTCCCGTGTTTCGGATGGACACGTTAAGCCGTCGGTCCCGGCTGCCTAAAAAGTAGTCGTTAGGTCATGTCAGAGGCCCTGAAATTGATCAGTTGCGACCTGAAAACTCTGACACCAGACCTGAGCCAGCCAGGTCGATATTATTATTATTATTATAACTCCAATATTGGCGTATGAAGGAGGCTCCTTTTCCTTTCATATTATCCTTGAAATGCAAAATTTCCAAAAACCTTGTATATACGTCGACGCGCAATTTAAAAAGAAACATACCTGTCAAATTTCATGAAAATCTATTCCCGCGTTTCGCCGTAAATGCGCAACATATAAACATTTAAACATTAAGAGAAATACCAAACCGTCGACTTGAATCTTAGACCTCACTTCGCTCGATATATTCATGTTTGGGAATCCTTATGAGTGGATTTAAAGCCTTGTTTCTTCTCAATTGCAGCATCCGTGAATCACATAGTTTGGCTTGATGAAGACAAGAATTTCGCGGTCGGATTCAATGATGGGACCGTTAAGATCGGTCACAAAAGTCCTAACTACGATACTCAAACCATCATGGCTCACCAGGTAACACAATTATTATCCACTTTCTTATTGCATTAATTTGTAGGTGTTCTATCCATCTAGATTTCTGATTAGGTTATCTAATAATTATTAATTATTTTCCAATAATTAAAATAGCATAAGTTCATTGTAAAACTAGCAGGTAACCCGTGCTCCGCAAGGGTCTGTTTGAAACACAAATATAATCTTATTTAACAGACTTCCTCCTAATATTCGTGACTAGCCGTCAGGCTCGCTTCGCTCGCCATATCCGTCTAGCCAGGGGGCTCCGCCCCCTGGACCCCCGACTGGATCGTCCAAGAATGAGATGAGCAGGCTCGCTTCGCTCGCCTGCATTTTTCATTTGAGCATTTTTATCATATGTTAGAACAATCGGGGGTCCAGACTAAACGTCTGGCTAAACGGATATGGCGAACGAAGCGAGCCTGACGGCTAGTAATATAATATTCCCAGGATTGAAGTAGCAGTGCCCAATCAATTATTTTTCCGCGATAAATGCATTTAAATCTTCAACTTGGTGCCAACCTAACAAAGTCAACTCAACTTAATGCCAACCTGACAAAATTATTAATTTAGTTGCCAGTTAACAACTGTTTCGAAGAGGTACTCTATCTAGGTTATAGTTCTATAGTAACATATGATATGGAAATTTCAATTATAATTAAGAGATTGGGAAAAGAAGAATATACAAGATTTCTTAGTAATAAAAATAATAAGATTTCTTAGTGCGCCTCTAAAGGGCCAACTGAACATACCTACCAAATTTGAATGTTTTTGGTCCGGTAGATTTTTAGTTATGCGAGTGAGTGAGTGAGTGAGTGAGTGAGTGAGTGAGTGCCATTTCGCTTTTATATATATAGATTTAACAGACTTCCTCCAAATATTAGTGACTACTCTAAGAAGGATGTGATGTTGTATCTCAATAATAACAGCACATTCAATTTATAAAACGAAACTAATAATATTAAAAACGTACACATATAATTTAAGAAACGTCAAGTTGAAAAAATGACAGCATATTCTTACATTATTAGAATTTTTCAATTTTTGCTGGTTGAAGTTTTAAGATTTTCCTTTTATTGTCACTGCCGCCTGCCTTAACGATAAAAATGTACTATTACTTGTGTAAAACAATTTTTCCTACAGATACCCTGAAAAGTGACCATTTGTGCACTGATTGCAGGCTGCAAAGAATCACTTTTCCGCACTAGTGCGCAAAGTGAGTACTTTGCGTACTCCAGATTTGCAACATGGCAACGCAAAATACTTAGTAGGTTATATGGAGCAACAGTGCAGCAAAATCAAAATGAAGTTGGTAACAGTGACTGCTGTGGCTGCTATAGTGAGCAGAGGTGCAACCAAGCACAACGCGCTAATTATTATTCATTATATATTATAACCAAGGACAACGAGGACTTTAGGATTTTAGGATTAAGGTTTTTATCAATAATAAAATTACACAGAAAAACATTTGATGCATTTCAGGCAATTTTACCCATAATTACCCACTTTTCATATTCAATGGTAACTGTAGGAAAAATTTAATGTGAAATACGTGCGCAAAGTTCGTTTGCTGCACTCAAGAAACCATTCCGCCCTCGCCTACGGCTCGGGCGTAAACGTTTCTTTCGATGCAGCAAACTGTCACTTTGCGCACTAGTTGCACAAATAACTATTTCCCTTTTCCTTATGATTTGATTCCTTTCTAATAAATTTTCATTTTTCCCTTTTTTTATTAATTTTGTATCAAAATCTGATGTATATTTCTTATTTTATTTTTGGGTTTGTATTAGTTTTCTTTCATTTTTTACTTAAAATCTTTGAAGTGTAATATTTATTTTGTCTAAGTTTATTTATCTTTTGTAACTCATAAACTCATTTTTTCATGTTCCTGGGCACCCGCCGAAAACCTTTGGGTTTGGCAGGACCCTCAACTGTTTGTATTGTGAATGAAAATTTTTGATTTGATTTGTTTATTTTAAAACTAGACGGTAACCCATGCTTCACAAGGGTCTCTTTGAAACACAAATAGAATGAATTTAGTTTTATTGTTCCATTCTCATAGTGAAAGTAAAATTGACTGTAAAACTTGACAATAGACCAATTATTTGATTGGGATTTTTTCTTTTGTAAACTTTGTATCATGAATAGAATTTGTTTCAATTATTAAAAATATCGGGGACCGAGCTTCGCTCTGGAGTACAACAGCATAAAAAATGTATTATGAAAGAAGAAATTATTATAACATTCATACAGAAATGTTCCATCTAATAACAGTAAATGGATAAAAGTATCATAGAACATTTTTATTGATGTCATCTTACTTGTTTCAGATGGGCCTTTAAAATTTTGTATCACACAATGGGTATTTACATTTAAAATATTCGAGCTACAACCCCTAAGTCACCCCCTTATGAGGGGTTGAAACTCAGCTGTATGTCAAAAGGTAGATTATTCTACCTGATTAGGCAGAATACCCCAGGGTTGAGGGGTTGAGTTATTTCAACCCTTATAATTTATAATTTATTTATCTACATTACAATATGAGGGCACGAGGAAGAAATACTTCCCATAACAGCCCTTTCGACACAACAGAAATTACAATTCTAATATATTAATAGTATAATATAATATAGTAGAAGTCTAATCTAATATAGAAAATTCACTAAATTAAAGAGAGATAGAAACTGCAATAATTTTTTAACTAAAATAGAAGATGAAAAAGAGGAATATGATGATGATAAGTATAAATTAATAATGGGGTATAAATTAAGTATAAATTAATAACTTTTGAGGGGGTTAATTCAGTTGTACGGTACGTCAAAAGGTAGAGTATTCGACCAATAACTTATCCTGAAAGTTACAGTATTATATCTAAAACAGTATCCAATTTATTGAAGGGTTCCCATATATATGACTCACGCTGTAATCTACAACTTTCACATCAAGAAACTGATAGGGGTTGATATATCAATGTGCGGTTTTCGCCATTTATTTTCTCTTGTATCGAAATCATGTATTACATGACCACCTTCTCATTTCAAAAAATCAATTTGGTTTCATATGAGGGTAAAAGATGTTGAAGCGACAGAGTAATATTTGGAGATTAATTTTTCATTTCAAATAGGATCCCCAATGAAACCTACTGTCAAATTATTCATGCTAGAGAAATATTTTGCTGTTTTCACAATTTTTATCAACTCTGTATCATTAAACGTTGTATCAAAGATTACAATACAACAGTTCTTGAGCGTGTTCTCCAACCCAGGGGGTCACTAGTATGCATTTGACTATATATTTGACTAGATGTCAGGCTCGCTTCGCTCGCCATATCCGTCTAGCCAGGGGGCTCCGCCCCCTGGACCCCCGTCTGGATCGTCCGAGACCGAGATCAGCAGGCGAGCTGATTTTCATTTGAGCATTTTTATCATAATTTAGGACGATCCAGTCGGGGGTCCAGGCTAAACATCTGGCTAAACGGATATGGCAAGCGAAGCGAGCCTGACGGCTAGTAACATAATATTCCCAGGATTGAAGTAGCAGTGCCCAATCAAATTTTCCGCGATAAATGCATTTCAATCTTCAACTTGGTGCCAACCTAACAAAGTCAACTCAACTTAATGCCAACCTGACAAAATTATTAATTTAGTTACCAGTTAACAACTGTTTCGAAGAGGTACTCTCTCTAGATTATAGTTCTATATTAACATATGGTATGGACATTTTTCTATTATAATTAAGAGAATAAGAAGAATATACATGCTAAAAGACGAACTTTAAACCCTTAAAAACCACCCTCAGAGTTGAAATGTTACTAAAAGATTTCTTAGTGTGCCTCTAAAGGGCCAACTGAACATACCTACCAGATTTGAATGTTTTTGGTCCGGTAGATTTTTAGTTCTGCGAGTGAGTGAGTCAGTCAGTCAGTGAGTGAGTGCCACTTCGCTTTTATATATATATATAGATTTGTGTATCATTAAATATGATTGTATAAATATAAATAAATATACAGACGGCAGTGTCGGCGCTAGAGTGGGACCCCCGCAGTGAGTACTTGGCGACATGTGGCAGTGATGACAAAGTGTGTCGAGTTTGGCAGCAGGAAGATTCGGTCAAGGTTTGTCGCACCAGATTCCAGCTCACGCACAGTCATGTGCCCATCTCACTAGCCTGGTCTCCTGTCATAGGTACTGTACATTCTATTTTTTTTCTATGATAAAAAACCAATTCAACAACTGTTCAAATAGACTACTCTATTCGTTTTATTATTGTTGTTTCTCAATAGTAGAACCATGATAAATCGTACCTCTATGTCTCCTTTTTCTTTGTATATGGGAACTAATATACATCTCCAGATCTAATTAACTTTGGTATTCTACAGATGGAAATTACTGAGATATTGCAATTATTCAAAAGCTAATGAATTAATAATTATTATTAAACGAAAATCCAAATTAAATGCTGTAATTCACCCCGAAGACTAATTTTTGAATAGTAGCGCTCATCGGATCTCCATCTAGCTGTTTACCCTTTTGTCAATATTTGCAGTAGCAGAAGTCTTCAGGGTGAATTACAGCATTTAATTTGGATTTTCGTTTAATAATAATTTATTAACTTTGGTATTGCCCATCCCCGACTCCTACATAACTGCTTGGAAAATAATAGTAAATAAATTTGTCATATATTGTATAGAAACGTTCATAATCATTTTAAATAATCGGAAAATTACAGTTGTAACACCTTCAAGCAGCATTTGAGTAGATGGTTATTAGAAATTGGCAGGGATGCTGCAGAGCAACTGACTCAATCACTACCTCTGTAAACAAAGCCGTAGTGATGGCCTTTACTGATGAATTTGTTTGTTGATTTAGGTGAAACTCTACTATTATGTGTGGGTACTGAGAATGGAGTGATTCACATTTGGCTGCTCCCATTGGACGACCACAACCAACCAATAGCATCGTCGCAGGAGTGTCACAATAACGGCCCACCTGTGGCTTTGCACGTTATCCAAGGTGAAAAACCAATTATTGATATTTTCTTTCTGTGCTTCATTTCCATTCAATTCATTCATTTCCTCTTCAATCATACATACAAGCCTGAAAATAG
Organism: Nilaparvata lugens; assembly: GCF_014356525.2. NCBI lineage: Eukaryota > Metazoa > Arthropoda > Insecta > Hemiptera > Delphacidae > Nilaparvata > Nilaparvata lugens. The sequence goes on from NC_052512.1 coordinate 41,852,543, forward strand.
TAATTGAAAATAGCCGAACCTCTGTCTTGTCAATGTCTTCTATAGACGATAGCAGATACAGGTTTATTGATGTAATATGATTTATTATTATATATTTTTTAATTTATTATTCTACAAAGGCGACTTTCTGGAAGTATTTTAAGCCTAGGTGATGTTGATGATGGGATGAATGATAATACAATGAAGGAAGAGTTATGAATGAATAAAGATGATAGGTTATGCTATCCACTTGAATTGATTTGAGTCCACTTTTCAGTCCAGAAATAAATAAACTAGAAATTTTGAATTCGATTTTAAGCCGCTCTCCTGGTGACAAATGATTATGTCGGAAAAGGCTTAGTTGTTGAAATTGTGCTAGGCCCTGAGGTCTGCGGATTTTTATCTGATCAATAATGTGATCCTAATTTTAGTGGTTTGAGGGTCTTGGAATTGAAAACATAGATATGCGGTTGACTGACTGCTCTTATAATAATGAAAATAATATAGAAAATATTACAAAATACATCTTTACATGGATAATCTAATAATCAATCTGTCTTTAAGAGACCGAATACACATGTCTTTAAGAGACCAAATACTCATGTCTTTAAGAGACCAAATACGATACGTCTTTAAGAGACCAAATTTACGGGGGCACATGTGATATTGTAGTGGGGGGTATCAAGTACTTATCTAAGATCTGTCGTCCTCGAGTCCGGTGTCCAAAGGGTGATGGATGAGGATGAAGGGTGATGGCCTCCAGGCAACGGGCTAGTGGCGTCAGATCAAAGATCGTCTTTCAGTCCCGCATGGCAAGGTCAGATATCCGATATCATCGGCCATTTCGGTCGGCGAATTCGTAAGCCCTCGTTCGACAGCAAGGCATATTTACAGCTCGATCCTCGAATGAGTATTCAAGAATACACACTCACAAAAAAACCTTTAAATGGGTTTTCGACTGTCACTAATCCATAGCTAATCCATATTACTAATAATAATAAAGTGCAGCAGTCAACCGCTCTGAATGGAAATTAACTGTGCCATTAATAATTTAATAAAAGGATTAGCGATTTCAAAACTGATGGGATAAATGATTCTCAATAATATAATTTTAGTCTCCAGGAGAGAATAAAAAACTGTCTGGAAAAGACATTATTCAATCAGGCCAATAAATAATTAAGCTCAGAAAACATGTCTGTACTCTACAGAATATAAAAGCGGTCTCTCGTTCAGGTCTCCAAGTCGACCGAATCAGGCTCAAAAAAATAGGTATCAGGGCTAGCAATATTATGCATTAAAAAATACCAAATTACAAAGGACGTGGTGGGGACGACAATAATTTCCGTCAATAGAATGAGAAAGGAATAAAACTAACAAGGACAGAATACAGGAAAATTCCCTCAATCAAAGTAGAAGACTCAGCAATAGAATGGACGTTCAACTGATTTTTTATGATGATTTTGCCAACAATTCTAAGTACTCTAGGAAAACGTTGGAAAACAATAGAGGAAATATTAGAATTTAAGTACGTAATGTACTGAATTACATTATGCAACTACTCTGATACCGTGGGAATAACAACGCTAATCCAGCACTCTAAAAAAAATAACTCTAAAATAAAATTTTATCTTGGAAAAATTATAATTTCGAAAAAAATAAATTTCGGCACAATTTGTTAAAAACCGAATATAATAGAATGATTACATTCAATAAACCAATGTAAAGAACTGAGAATGCTAACAATTATACTATTAAAATTGAATTTCTCTTTAATAAAACTTGAACATTAATATGTAGCTGGAATGTAAATACTGGTTCTTAAGATTAAAATTGCTCAAAATACAAGATTCAAGTGATCTGTGTAAATTAATCTATTCATTGACTGTATAAAACTAGTCAAATCTATGAGTTGAATAATATATCCATTCAGAAAAACTACATACATATAGAACATAGATTTGAGTTTTAAAATGTTTAAGAAAATCAGAAAAGGTACTCACCAAATCCCAAATCCAATATGTCGTGAATCGATTTGTTGGCCTACTTATTTGAGGTGTTGATTGATTGAGTACTTTATTTATGTAGATTACAATATATACTGGCTTATACACTTATATACAATAGCTTACAATACAGCAAAATTATAGATGAATTTACATAATATAGACTTGGAAAATTATTATTGAACTGTATATGATATGAAAAAGTAATTTGTAATATAATAACTATAGATAATTATATTGTTGTGCATCTACATAAATTGGCGGAGCTTTGGACATATCAATGTCCATTCTAAGGAAACAATATTAGAAATATCCTCCCCACTAACTCTCTACCAAAGGTGTGAAAGGTGGATGAGAGGAAGAGATAAGTGAAATTATGCAAACCGAAAGTGCGACTATTAAAGTTGGTTCCTTACTATTTCCCGGTTCTAAGATGGAGTTTTCTGTCTGGATATTTAAGGCAGCACAAAGGCGAAAAATAAACTTTCTACTGGTGATATTTTTCAATGTTTTTCGATTTGTATATCATCAAGCTATCAAAATGAGAAAGTTTTCTCAGGAAAACATTTTTTCCGATCATTACTTTTTGAGATATGAGATTGCTTCAGTTTAAATTTTTGGGACAACATTTCAAATTCGGTCAGAGATAACTCCATCAAATTTGGAGGTTAAATTTTTAATGGTATTGTTGATTGAATAAAACAAAAATTTTCTGAAAATATCAATTTTTGAGGAAGTTATTCAATTTACTGAAAATGAACAAAAAATAACTTTTTGTTGAGTTATTTTTGGTAATAACTATCTTAAAAATTTATATTTTCAAAAAAAAATTGTTTTACTAGATCAACAATATCATGAAGAATTTATCTTCTAAATTTCATAGAGTTATCTCTTACCAAATTTGGAATGTTCTGTCCCAAAAATTTAAACTTTAGGCGCTCATATATCAAAAAGTAATGATCGGAAAAAAATGTTTTCCTGAAAAAACTTTCTCATTTTCATAGCTTGATGGAATACAAATCAAAAATCTTTGGAAAATATCACGAGTAAAAAATTTATTTTTAGCCTTTGCACAGCCTTAATTTAGGTAGTTGAAGATGTCTGACCAACTTGACGCGCAGAGAAAACTTTCTCATAGCATGATGAAATACAAATCGAAAAACTTTGAAAAATATCACGAGTAGAATAGTTATTTGTGCAACTAGTGCGCAAAGTGACAGTTTGCACCGAAAGAAACGTTTACGCCCGAGCCGTAGGCGAGGGCGGAATGGTTTGTTGAGTGCAGCAGAGGAACTTTGCGCACGTATTTCACATTAAGTTTTTCCTACAGTTACCATTGAATATGAAAAGTGGGTAATTATGGGTAAAATTGCCTGAAATGCATCAAATGTTTTTCTGTGTAATTTTATTATTGATAAAAACCTTAATCCTAAAATCCTAAAGTCCTCGTTGTCGTTGGTTATAATATATAATGAATAATAATTAGCGCGTTGTGCTTGGTTGCACCTCTGCTCACTATAGCAGCCACAGCAGTCACTGTTACCAACTTCATTTTGATTTTGCTGCACTGTTGCTCCATATAACCTACTAAGTATTTTGCGTTGCCATGTTGCAAATCTGGAGTGCAGAAAAATTTTTCCCGCACTAGAGCGGAAAAGTGATTCTTTGCGTTCTGTAATCAGTGCAGCAATGGCCACTTTTCAACGTAACTGTAGGAAAAGTTTATTTTCAGCCTTTGCACAGCCTTAACACTAGGATTTGAATAATGATAGAAACAAACTAAACTTGCGTCCTGGCATTCACTTCCAATAGAATTTGTAGAATTCAGAATTTTGTAGAATAGCTCATAGAAGTGGTGGTGTATGTATATTCACTAGCAATGCTAAACATACCCAAACTTATGAACTGGATTTTGTTAAGAGATTTTCTGTTGAGATGGATTTAGAGGTGACAGGATTAAGGTTAAACATTGATGATCGATTCGAGGTAGCAGTGTTAGGTATCTATAGGTCACCAAATGGAGACTGGCAAAAATTTTGTGAGCTGCTCCATACACTTTTGGAAATTACAACCGCTCGTTTCACAAATGTTATAGTAGTAGGAGATTTCAATACTGATTCTGCCAGGCAGGATAAAATGACAGAGGATATTATTAATATGAATAATTTAGAAATTAAGGTCCACGAATATACAAGAGTAACTCGAACTTCACAGACAATTATTGATAATATCCTCACAAATATAGAAGGTTGTAATGTCAGGTTAGGTAGCTCAGATCTATCAGATCATAACTATCAAATTTTAGATGTTAAGTTGCAGGGCCAGAATCCAAGCAGAAAAAAAACTTTTGTGAAAGAAATTCAGCAATATGAGCTAGGAAATATAAATTGTTTGAAGCAGGAACTGCTTCAAGAAAATTGGAGTAGTGTTTATAACAGTTGCAACCTAAATTACAAATATAAGCAATTCATTGATACTCTAAGATTTCACATTAGTGTATGCTGTCCGAAAAATTTAAACTTTAGGCGCTCATATATCAAAAAGTGACATATGGGCACTCTTTTGTCCATAGAGTTAGAAATTGCTCTTGAAGGCGGATGAATCATTATTTGATTAACGGCATAAGGATGAGAAGGCAACGGACAACCACCTCATTAAAGATACTTTATGTATGTCCTAGTACACTCATCATGGCAGTTGGAATAAATTATCAGTCCGGAGTAAGTCCCCATTCGGATCTCCGGGGGGACAATTCTAACAGATGTGGTGGTGGAATCAACAATCTTCAAGAAAAGGATCAGGATAGCGACTTGGAATGTCCAGGGTATGAAAGAATTAGGAAAATCACATAGTGCAATGCAACAAATAAAAGGCTGGGAGTGAAAATACTTGGCATTAGTGAGACGCACTGGAATGGAATTGGGAAAACAGTTGTCCAGGATACCACAATATATCATTCTGGCAGCCCTGATGGAACAAATGAGTACCATGGAGTGGCTATTGCAGTCAGCAATGACATCAACAAGTCTGTAAAACACTTTTTGCCCTTGTCGAATAGAGTTGTACTCTTACAATTGAATGCACATGGAAGGCTTCTCAATATCATTCAAGCTTATGCTCCTACACTTGATAAAGAAGATGAAGAGGTTGAGGAATTCTACAAAGACATCGATTCCGCCTTCAAGTTGACGAAGAGCATTGATGTCACCATGATACTGGGGGATTTCAATGCAAAGGTTGGTGGAGGCCCACAGAATGAAGCCATGGGTAAATTTGGACTTGGAGTAAGAAATGACCGTGGTGACAGATTACTAACATTCTGTCAAGAAAACAAGATGGTTCTTGCCAACACCTTTTTCAAGCTGCCAAAAAGACGTCTCTACACCTGGACTTCACCTAGGGATAGGCCAGGTGCAATAATGCGTAATCAGATTGATTACATCACAATTAACCACAGGTTCAGAAACTCAGTTAGGAGTGCTAAAACATACCCTGGAGCCTATATTGGATCAGACCACAATATTTTGGTTGCAGAAGTTTGCATCAGGTTGAAGAAGCTCATCCAACCAAAGTTGCCAGACCGAATAGATGTCAACAGATTAAAAGATGCATCTACCAGGATTAAAGTTGTCTAAATGAGAAACTTGATAATGTCACAGTCAACAAAGATAACCAGGGAATTTAAGCGGCATGGCAGAACATTAAAACAGCAATTCTGGAGCCATGTAAAAAGCATTTGAAAAGAATGAAACATAAGAAAGAGAAAGACTGGATGACAGAAGACATCCTGAATCTCATGGAAACACGTCAGAGGCTCAAGGCTTCAAATGTGGGGAAGGTTGAGATGAGAAAGATTCAGAACAGGATTCGGTATGAGTGCAGGCAGGCCAAGGAACAGTGGTTAGGACAGAAGTGTGTAGAGATGGAACATCTACAGGCATTGCATGATACCCACAACATTCACAAGAAGATCAGTGAACTCACTGGGAGGAGAGACCAGAGGACACATTATCTCCTGAATGATGTGGGTAACATAGTCATAGACACAGATGAACAGCTTAAACTGTGGGAGGAGTACATAGAGAGGTTGTTTGCTGATGAAAGAGAGGAAATGGCAAATATAGAAGAAACAACGGGTCCAGATATTTTGAAGGAGGAAGTTGTCTATGCGATCCATAATATCAAAAAGGGCAAAGCAGCGGGACCGGATGAACTCCCTGGAGATGTTTTACAGCTGTTAGATGAGAGGCATGTTGCCAAGTTGACGGATTTGTTCAATATGATATACAAGAGTGGAAAACTTCCGGAAGATTGGCTAAAATCTACATTTATCACACTTCCCAAAAAACATAATGCAAGAAATGTGAAGAACACCGCACAATCAGCCTTATGAGCCACATTCTCAAATTATTTCTGAAAATAATTCATAAAAGAATTAACACGAAACTTGAAGAGAAGCTATCAAACACACAGTTTGGATTCAGAAGTGGATTTGGAACAAGAGAGGCGCTCTTTGCTTATAATGTGATAATTCAACGATGTCTGGATGTGAATAAGAATGTCTATGCATGCTTCATTGATTACAATAAAGCATTTGACAAAGTACGTCACAACCCACTGATGGAAATTTTGGAAGAAGCATGCATTGATACTAGGGACATTCAGATAATCAAAAATGTATACTTCCATCAAACAGCAGAAGTTCAAGTCCAATCAAAAACTAGTCGAGAACTTGCAATAAAGCGTGGAGTCCGTCAAGGATGTGTACTCTCCCGACTCTTGTTCAATTTATACTCGGAAAATATCATAGCAAAAGCTCTTGAAGAAGAAGCAGCGGGCATTGTCATCAGTGGTACCCATATCAACAACATCCGCTATGCAGATGACACTGTACTCCTGGCTGAAAGCATAGAAGACCTGCAAAGAATGCTAAGCAATTTGATAAGGACAAGTGAGGAATATGGGCTTACATTAAATGCCAACAAAACAAAGTAGCATTCTTGGGAATTTTATTGGACAGGAAATTAACATGGCATCCTTACATTGAGAGGATATGTAATAAGATATCATCTGGGGTATTTGTCCTGCGGCAGCTTGCTAGGCTGAATGATAAAAAACTACTGTTAACTGCTTACCATGGACTTATACTATCTCATATTAGGTATGCTATTTTAGTATGGGGTAATTCATCTCAACAAAATATGGACAGAGTGTTTAAGATTCAAAAGAAGGCACTCAGATGTATAGAGAAAGTGAATAGGTTAGACTCTTGTAGGCCTTTATTTAAAAAGCTTGGTCTATTAACTGTGCCATCTTTGTATGTATATGAAGTTGTAATGCATGTGAAAACGAGTGGTGTGATCCAGAATTCAGATGTTCATGAGTATAATACGCGAAACAGAGCAGATTATCATATAATGGGTCACAATAGTAGGTTATTTGAACAAAAACCAGATTATATTGGTAGGAAATTTTATAACAAGCTACCTCAAATCTTGAAAAGTAATGATGATTTGAAGATTTTCAAAAAACAAATGAAAAAATATTTAGTTGATAAAGCTTTTTATAGTGTACAAGAATTCCTTTCAAACCTAAACTAGGTTGAACTACTTAGTGTTAGCATTATTATGTAATAACATGACTTGTCTTATACTCCATGACTGGAGTCTTTAGGACGTAATCTTAAAAAAAAAATAACTATTAAAAAACAATCTCTGGATAGCAGCGCTCATTTTATACAAAATCATAGCGGCCAGCCAGTCTACAGATGGAAATAAATTTGTTCAAATGCTAATGAATAAATGCTAATAATGAATGCTATCAGCATTTGAACAAATGGAACTACCAATTTATTTCCATCTGTAGATTTACATTTGTCTGATGTGTTTTGTACTTTGGCTAAATAAATATGCTATTCTATCCTATACTATTAAACGAGCAACTTCTGTTGATATGTTTAGATGTTCAGATATTTAAATGTTTGGATGTTTAGATGTTCATATTATATGTTTGTATTTCACCGCATCTCGAAAACGGCTCTAACGATTCTCACGAAATTCAGAACATAGTAGGCTTGATATATAAAAATTCGATTGCGCTAGGTCTCGTCCCTGGAAAAACTTGCTGAAGGACATTAAAAGGATAATTACTAGTAGTTCTGTGAACAGTAGACCTCACGCAGTATTCTCATCCACAAGTACCTGATTGAAACTATAGACCTTATGGAAATACATAAGTTGGTGTGTGTTTCCCTTCCCGTGCGAATGTTGATAGTTGAGCTTGAATATTAAAATTAAATAAGTATTTTTATCTTTTATTTGAATAGTTTTGATATTGTATTGTGCAATACTATTAAATATTGGTAGCTATCTATAATAGTAATATTACTTCTCTGTATCATAGATAAGTTATCTGTGTAAATTAAATTTCAATATACGTATGCGAACTCTTACTCACCAACAGACCGACAGGTCCATGTGAGTACAGTTTCAATTATTTTGTGAAATAGTTTAAACATAGATATAATTTTCTTTAAATTAGTACATTTACTTATGTTTTATAAGTCTTTTTTTTGTGAAACAATAAATCAATTCAATTCAATTCAATACAGCAATAGACTGGCTTCTCCACACATCTGTGTAATCACTTGTCAGCTGATTTATGATGAATAATTCTATAGTCTGAGTTTTACTCTAATATTGGCGTAAGAAGGAGGCTCCTTTTTCCTTTTATATTATCCTTGAAATGCAACATTTTCAAAAACCTTGTATATACGTCGACGCGCAATTAAAAAAGGAACATACCTGTCAAATTCTGTTCATGAAAATCTATTACCGCGTTTCACCGTAAATGCGCAACATATAAACATTTAACATTTAAACATTAATAGAAATGCCAAACCGTCGACTTGAATCTGCACCTCATAATCCAAGGTAAAATAGTTGGTAAGCGCTCGGTGGGACGCAGGAGAATGTCTTGGTTGAGAAACCTGAGGGAAGCGTTTGGTTGCACAGCCAATGACCTGTTTAGAGCGGCTGTGAACAAGGTAAAAATCGCCATGATGATTGCCAACCTCCGAAATGGAGTCGGTACTTAGAGAAGAAGATATCAAAAAGTAATGATCGGAAAAAATGTTTTCCTGAGAAAACTTTCTCATAGCTTGATGAAATACAAATCGAAAAACTTTGAAAAATATCACCAGTAGAAAGTTTATTTTTAGCCTTTGCAAAGCCTTAACACTAGGATTTGAATAATGATAGAAACAAAACTAAACTTGCGTCCTGGCATTCACTTTCAATAACTATTAGAAAACAATCTCTGGATAGCAGCGCTCATTTTATACAAAACCATAGCGGCCAGCCAGTCTACAGATGGAAATAAATTTTTCCTACAGTTACGTTGGAAAGTGGCCATTGCTGCACTGATTACAGAACGCAAAGAATCACTTTTCCGCTCTAGTGCGGGAAAAATTTTTCTGCACTCCAGATTTGCAACATGGCAACGCAAAATACTTAGTAGGTTATATGGAGCAACAGTGCAGCAAAATCAAAATGAAGTTGGTAACAGTGACTGCTGTGGCTGCTATAGTGAGCAGAGGTGCAACCAAGCACAACGCGCTAATTATTATTCATTATATATTATAACCAAGGACAACGAGGACTTTAGGATTTTAGGATTAAGGTTTTTATCAATAATAAAATTACACAGAAAAACATTTGATGCATTTCAGGCAATTTTACCCATAATTACCCACTTTTCATATTCAATGGTAACTGTAGGAAAAACTTAATGTGAAATACGTGCGCAAAGTTCCTCTGCTGCACTCAAGAAACCATTCCTTACTCGCCTACGGCTCGGGCGTAAACGTTTCTTTCGGTGCAGCAAACTGTCACTTTGCGCACTAGTTGCACAAATAACTATAAAGTTGCATTTGTTCAAATGCTAATAATGAATGCTATCAGCATTTGAACAAATGAAACTTCCAATTTATTTCCATCTGTAGATTTACATTTGTCTGATGTGTTTTGTACTTTGGCTAAATAAATATGCTATTCTATCCTATACTATTAAACGAGCAACTTCTGTTTATATGTTTAGATGTTCAGATATTTAAATGTTTGGATGTTTAGATGTTTAGATGTTTATAATATTATATGTTTGTATTTCACCGCATCTCGAAAACGGCTCTAACGATTCTCACGAAATTCAGAACATAGTAGGCTTGATATATAAAAATTCGATTGCGCTAGATCTCGTCCCTGGAAAAACTTGCTGAAGGACATTAAAAGGATAATTACTAGTAGTTCTGTGAACAGTAGACCTCACGCAGTATTCTCATCCACAAGTACCTGATTGAAACTATAGACCTTATGGAAATACAGCAATAGACTGGCTTCTCCACACATCTGTGTAATCACTTGTCAGCTGATTTATGATGAATAATTCTATAGTCTGAGTTTTACTCTAATATTGGCGTATGAAGGAGGCTCCTTTTTCCTTTTATATTATCCTTGAAATATAAAACCCTTGTATATACGTCGACGCGCAATTAAAAAAGGAACATACCTGTCAAATTTCATGAAAATCTATTACCGCGTTTCACCGTAAATGCGCAACATATAAACATTTAACATTCAAACATTTAAACATTAATAGAAATGCCAAACCGTCGACTTGAATCTTAGACCTCACTTCGTTCGGTCAATTATTCATCCTTGGAAAAACATCTGATAATAATTATCTCGTCGTCTGTTGATGATGGATGTGAGTGAGCGAGTTCATGTGTGTGGGACTGTGTCAAAATTATGACTCAGCTGTTGAACTTTCAGCTGTAATCATTCAATCAGGTACTTAGTGCCAGTTGCAAAAAAGCCGGGTTATTTTCAATCCTGATTATTCCAGTAGATCTATCTTTTTGAAATGGTCTTCTCTGATTTGGTTCACGTGAAGTTAATCAGGATTAAAATTTAACCGGCTTTTGTTAGGGAAATTTTTTCATTCCTCTGAGAATTAATCTCAATTTACTGTGATTAGATAGAACATTTCTGTATGAATGTTATAATTTCTTCTTTCGTAATGAATTTTTTATGCTGTTACTACAGAGCGAAGTTTGGTCCCCAATATTAAACATCTAAACATATGAACAGAAATTGCTCGTATAATAGTATAGGATTTGTCTCATGTATTTTGTATTAATAAATATTATTTATTTATTTATTTAATCAATGAGAATTACCCAACTTACAGAAAAGTACCACAGTCTTATAAGCCCAAAACAGTTCCAATTCTAATTTATACAACAGTCCAAATGTAGGTAGGTTATGTGTCACTTAACATTCTTCAATTACACACTCATTTTTAAATTCAGAACACACAAAAATCATTCTTTCATTGAAAAAATACTTCTATTCTATTATATTCTGTTGTAATTTATGGAATTGTGGTAGAATAATTGAATATGAATGGAAAAATGTAGGAAGGGAGTTGATTAGTGTATTAATTTAAAATTAAGAACACACAAAAATCTTTCTTTCATAAAAAAATACTTCTATTCTATTATATTCTGTTGTAATTTATGGAATTGTGGTAGAATAATTGAATTTGATAGGAAAAATGTAGGAATGGAGTTGATTAGTGTATTATTTTGTTGCACGGCAGGACACCTGTATTCGCCAGTTACGTGTTTGGCGGTGAACAGTGAGGGCACCCTGCTAGCATCAGGCTCCTCCAAGGGCATAGTGAATGTGTGGTCACTGCTTGACGCATGCGCACTGGCCACTCACACGTGGCCGGGTGGGGTCAACGACCTCCAGTGGCTCGACAAGGCTACCCTTGCTGTCTGCTTCTCAAGATCCAAGGTTAGTCTCGAAACGAGCTCATAGATTGGTGTGGGAACGCGACTAGGTGGCACCCCGACAACTTGTCCTCTTTTAAAACCGGTTTTTAGGTTACAAGTTGACGTGAGCCATCCCTGTCTACTTGTCTCCTTTCTAAAGAGGTGACAACTAAAGTGCGAGATAAATTACTTTTAACATGAAGAGGAGAAACCCATTTCTCCCTCCACAGTTTGTAGCGTAGACACAGACGGACATCCTGCGCACAATTGGATGCGCCGTGTCATTTTACTTCACGTTCTTGTGATGAAAACATCTCCGTAACATACACAAACCAATATACCTGCTGACCAGTACACTACTTGGAACATTGCCAGCAATAGATGGAGGGGAGTGTTGCCGCGTCGCGTTACAAAGCTCTCTCACTCAGACACAAAAGAAGGAGAATGCTGCTAGGTAGTGGGAGTGATTAGTGGAGGATAGAGCATCGGACCTCTCCGTCTTCGAGAAAGAGCCGTGTTAAAAGTAATTTATCTCGCACTTTAGTCGGGGGGACACTCTGACGCGAGGGTGCGAGGTGTCAAGTTGTCGTTTACGGTCATGACTATAGTGAGGTCCACGTTATAATGGCAGTGGATAAAGATAGAAGAATAGCGATGCCGATTCTCTTCATTAATTAATTATATTTCTACACTGTCAAAAACATAATTGGCATCGTTGTGGACCTAGAAAAGGATAATAACACCGGCTTTGTCGAATGATAGACAAGGATAGCAAAACCAAAGTTGATCAAATACTGTCATTATAACGGGGACCTCACTATAGTTGGCACCTCCAGTCCAGTAGGTGACAAGTAGTCGGGGTGACAACTTGACGGCATTGGTATATTTTTACAGTTTCTATGCTTCTGAATTTTTTAGTTTTGTTATTCGACATTCAATTTTAAACTTTAAATTTTGACTCTAAGTTTGTTCTCTGTGAACAGTATTTTCTTATAAAATTATTATCATAGTACCGCAATGGCCGCAGATAATAATATTGTTATTTATTTTATTTAGCAACTCTTACTTCTATATTATGAAATTTATATATATAGTGAGGTCCACCTTATAATGGCAGTATATGATCAACTTTGGCTCTGCTATCCTTGTCTATCATTCGACAAAGCCGATGGTACTATCCTTTTCTAGGTCCACAACGATGCCAATTATGTTTTTGACAGTGTAGAAATATGATTAATTAATGCAGAGAATCGGCATCGCTATTCTTCTATCTTTATCCACTGTCATTATAACGTGGACCACACTATAGAATGAATGTAAACTGGAAGCGTCTATGAAAAATTGCTGCTAGTATAATATTCTGAAACGATTATTATCAAAGGCAGAATAAAGTTCATTTTATAACTGCGCGAGGTCTACTGTTCACAGAACTACTAGTATATTGAAAAAAATCACTTGAAAGTACAAAAAATACATAATGATTAATTCGATTTGATTTGTTTATTTTCTGTCTATGATTTGTAAATATTGTTAACTAGCCTTCAGGCTCGCTTCGCTCGCCATATCCGTCTAGCCAAGGGGGCTCCGCCCCCTGGACCACCGACAGGGTCGTCCAAGAATGACATCATAAACCTTACATCATAAACCCTCGCTTCGCTCGCCTGCATTTTTCATTTGACCATTTTTATCATATTGCTAGGACGATCCAGTCGGGTGTCCAGACTAAACGGATATGGCGAGCGAAGCGCACCTGACGGCTAGTAATATAATATTCCCAGGAATAGCTCTGATTGAAGTAGCAGTGCCCAATCAATTTTTCCGCGATAAATCAGGACCTCCTAAATAGGTATTTAGGAGGTACTGGATAAATAGGTATTTAGGAGGTCCTGGATATATGCATTTCAATCTTCAACTTGGTGCCAACCTAACAAAGTCAACTCATCTTAATGCCAACCTGACAAAATTTTTAATTTAGTTACCAGTTAACAACTTTTTCGAAGAGGTAAGTTACTCTCTCTAGATTATAGTTCTATACTAACATATGGTATGGACTTTTTAATTATAATTCTATGATATTGGAATAAGAAGAATATACATGCTAAAAGACGAACTTTAAACCCTTAAAAACCACCCTTTGGAGTTGAAATATCGCCAAAAGATTCCTTGGTGCGCCTCTAAAGGGCCAACTGAACATACCTACCAAATTTGAACGTTATTTGTCCGGTAGATTTTTAGTTCTGCGAGTGAGTGAGTCAGTCAGTCAGTCAGTGAGTGAGTGCCATTTCGATTTTGTATATATAGATTGGATTAAATAGGATTTGAATGTTGTTGTGTTTGCAGGACGTGACCGTTGTGCGCGTGGACTCGGCAGTGAGTGTGAGTGAGCGTGCGCTGGCCGTGGCGCGTCACACACTTCTGTGTGCGTCGGTGGTTGGCCTGCAGTCGGCGCCCTGCCTCAAGCGCCTGTTGCGCGCCCTGCCGGATGTGATGCGTGCACAACACGAGCGCGAGGCGCGTGCGGTTGATCGCGGCGAACAGCTGACGCACAGCGCGCATCTCAAGTGCCTCGTGGCGCTTGCGCTGGCTCTGCGCGTCGATACCGTCCTCTGCTATGCGCTGTTGCCGCCCAATACGGCCGAGGCGCGTCAAGTTGGTCAGACATCTTCAACTACCTAAATTAAGGCTGTGCAAAGGGTGACTTGAAATTTGGAACTTAAGGTCCTTACAATAAAAGGATACAACATGAACGATTTCGATCTAATGCAATTCAAGATGGCGACTAAAATGGCGAAAATGTTGTCAAAAACAGGGTTTTTCGCGATTTTCTCGAAAACGGCTCCAACGATTTTGATCAAATTTATAACTAGAATAGTCATTGATAAGCTCTGTCAACTGCCACAAGTCACATATCTATAAAAATTCTAGGAGCTCCGCCCCATCTATGCAAAGTTTGATTTTAGATTCCCAATTATCAGGCTTCAGATACAATTTTAACAAAAAATTCGAAGTGGAAAAGATTAAGCATGAAAATCTCTACAATAACATTTCACCTAAAATTTAAAATAAGCTCAAAAATCGAGAAAATGTTATTATTTCAATTTCAAACTGTTGGCAACTGTTGATTCTATTAAATGATTCACTATGAAGAGATAGCAGACTTCGTGTGTCTCCATCGTTATTGTCCTGTCACCAGCTGGCTTTGATCTTTAAATAGTAGACTTGAGATGCGCGTGAACACTAGCGTCAGGTGATAAAGTTTCATAACGGCAAGGAAAGTTGTGTGGGTACGCCACACCAGATTTCATTCATTGATTAACAGAACACAATTCTCTAAGATTTTTAAGATAGTTAACTTATTCAATTCACTAAAAATAACTTTTAGTTGTGTTATTTTTGGTAAATTGAATAACTTTTTCAAAAATTGATATTTTCAGAACATTTTTGTTTTACTAGATCAACAATACCATGAAGAATCCATCCTCTAAATCTCATGGATTTATGTCGTACCGAATTTGAAATGTTCTGTCCATAAATTCAAACTTCAGTCGCTCATATCTCAAGAAGTAATGATCGGAAAAAAATATTTTCCTGAGAAAACTGTTTCATTTTGATAGCTTGATAATATACAAATCGAAAAACCTAGAAAAATATCACGAGTAGAAAGTTTATTTTTAGCCTTTGTACAGCCTTGACCTATTTCGGACTATTTGTAACCTTATCTAAATTTGGGAGAAGAATAGCACATGGTTACCTTATTAATTTTTCTCTCCCTATAATTTTTCAGTTCAGTTCAGTTCAGTTTCAGTTCTTCGCCACAGTCAATTGACCGGGGAATTGTCAAGTTTTATTATTAATCTCAATATCAAAATTTGATATAAATAAAAAAATGTATATTTATTTATTTTTAATATAAATAATCTAATTGTAAAATCTTAATAGTTTATTTTCGCAAGTGCTGGAAAGTATGTTCCTCTGTGTATTCAGAAACTGCATAATATGGCCTTACAATCAAGTATTTTTTTCAATTCTGAGACAAATAATTTTTTGCTCTCAATAGTTTTGAGATGTAGCGGGAAAAGGTTGAAGAATCGTGATCCTGTGCAAATTGGAGATCTTCGAAATTTATCTAGTCGGTGCCGAGTGATATTCATATTGGTCTTATTTCTTGTGTTGCAGCTATGTTGATTGCCTCTTAAAGGTGGATTTGAGTTTTTTGCTAGTATTATAGTTTCCAAGATGTATATAGATATTACTGTAAAAATTTTGTTTTCCAGAAACAGAGGCCTGCAGTGCTCAATTACATTCGTTTGAAAAATTTTTCTTATTGCCTTTTTTTGTATTCTAAGTATTTGGTCAAGACAGTTTTGGGGTGCAGCTCCCCAGGCAACAATCCCATATCGCAGGTGCGAAGTAAACAGCGAATAGTAAGCAGTTAGAGCCGTTTTTTCATCCGTAGTATTTCTTATTCGTCGTATCACATAAATTCGACTATTAGGTGATTCGTTTTGATGATATACTTATTGTATGAATCAATAGAGAATGAAGAATAAAGAAGAGAAGAACATAACTTAGCAAACACATGATGTGCATATGTGTTTGTCAAGTTCCGTTCAATCTAATAGAATCTATAAAGACAGAAAAATGAAATTTTTTGACAACTTTGGTGTAAAAGCTGCTTGAAGCGGCGTTATTTTTGACATGTTTTCGCTGGTGAAATCAAATTTCTCAATCTTTCGTTAAAATCATCAGTTAGTGTAAACTGGAGATTACTTGACAAAGCGTTAACGTGATTATAGTGAAATCCACCCTCAATCTTCCATCTTTTATTTTTGTTCATGATGAATATTATGAGACTAGCCGTCAGGCTCGCTTTGCTCGCCATATCCGTCTAGCCTTGGATCATCCGTCTTGGATCATCCAAGAATGAGATCAGCAGGCTCGCTTCGCTCGCCTGCATTTTTCATTTGGGCATTTTTATCATATATTAGGACAATCCAGTCGGGGGTCCAGACTAAACGGCTGGCTAAACGGATATGGCGAGTGAAGCGAGCCTGACTGCTAGTAATATAATATTCCCAGGATTGAAGTAGCAGTGCTTAATCAATTTTTCCGCGATAAATGCATTTAAATCTTCAACTTGGTGCCAACCTAACAAAGTCAACTCAACTTAATGCCAACCTGACAAAATTATTAATTTAGTTGCCAGTTAACAACTATTTCGAAGAGGTACTCTATCTAAATTATAATTCTATAGTAACATATGATATGGAAATTCCAATTATAATTAAGAGATTGGGAGAAGAAGAATATACATGCTAAAAGACGAACTTTAAACCCTTAAAAACAACACTTAGAGTTGAAATATTGCAAAAAGATTTCTTAGTGCCCCTCTAAAGGGCCAACTGAATATACCTACCAAATTTGAACGTTTTTGGTCCGGTAGATTTTTAGTTATGCGAGTGAGTGAGTGAGTGAGTGAGTGAGTCAGTCAGTGAGTGAGTGCCATTTCGCTTTTATATATATAGATTGCTAGCTGGCCCGGCGAACTTCGTACCACCAAATAGTTAATGCATCTCATGACAAACTTTAGCTGGATGCACACCTGAGGAGGCGCGATGCGGCATTTTGCATCCAGGTGCTTCTTGTTTATTTGTCACACTGAATCGGACATGGTGTGGACCGGTGTGATAAGGCAATCTCCATAAAGGTGCGTACAGATATACGCTCCACGAACATGAGCAATTCACTTTTAATCAGCTGATTATATCTGTATTTTTACAGAAACGGTTAGATACAGATATTAAAAGCTTGGAATCAGCTGATTAAAAGTGGATTGCTCATGTTCGCGGCGCGTAAATCTGTACGCACCTTTAGATCAACTCTTTGTATCACCAAGCCGCGCCTCCTCAGGTGTGCTTAGCCTTAGCTTAATCTGATGCACTATATTTTTATGAAAATTATCCAACAATCAATATTTACATTTATATCTCAATATGGACTTCCTATGTGCTTAGTTAGTTGTGCAGCAGTTTATATATTTTTAAATATAGTTGAATGCAGCTTGCTGAGAAATTGAATGGTATATCTCCTTGCTGCTGATTTTCCCGTGCATATTCTAAATTTACAGCATTTCGAGTTCTACGACCTAGTTTCGACTCGTTCGCACCGCGGCATTATTATTAGAATTGAAATTTTGTGAATCAGTAGAAAGAAAATAGAAAAACAGATCTACCGACGGCTGTTAGATGACGCAATGATTATAACAGCTGATTTTTATTTCTGTGTGTGGCCAGTGTCACGATAGTGACAGAACCGTGTCTCAAAAATAATTTAATTATAATTTTTTTTTAATAAAATACAGTACTTTCAATTATTTTAAATGTTATAAAATATAGTATAATTTAAACAAATTCATTTTCATCTTAAACTGCAGAGCAAGAGAGGAAAACGTTCTATTCAATAAAAATGTCTTAGCAAAGCTTCCACGCCATTGGCTAAGAACTTAATACAAACTCAGCAGTTGCGCTGACAAAATTTTCATTCCTAAAAAAGACGACTCGCTTCTCGTTCAACTGCGGTATCGACCACGAGTCCAGGTTTACCCAGGAGAGTCAGTTCCATATTTTCTGTAAGTTTCTTTTTCTTTAATTTTCTTTCAAAATTCATTGTCATCCTTTTAAACAGTAATATCTCAAATAATAATAATAATAATATAATAATAATAATAATAATAATAATAATAATAATAATAATAATAACAACAATAATAGAACGTTTTCCTCAACATATTTTTTTTAATAAATTTAAATTCTTAAATAAAATCAATTTCATTTTAGATAATTAAATATAAGCCAACGGTTTCATAAGAAAGGGCGTAATTGTTTAAAATAAGATTTGTTTGTTTAATCATCCGTATTACCGATTTTTCAACCTTTTGTATCTTTTTAAATATTGTTCAAAATTGATAAGAACTTTGTGTCAATAAAAACTAAATTACTTTTCCAATTCTTACTTCTTCTATTTTCATCCTATTTCAAAAATTCAAACACCTTGTGTGAGTCAAAATTTTTATTATCAAAATTTCCAAGTATTTGTGTTTTTTTTCTTTATATAAAAAAAAAGACACTGGTGGAGGCATTCCTGTTCCTGTGAGGTAATTGAATGAATTGATCGAAACCCATACGATTTGGAGGAATCTGGGGATTAATTCATTCAATTATCCACAAATTTAAAGATCCTATAATTTTTGGTAGTGTGCTTTACCAAACATCGAGTAGAGGCACTAACCACTAAGAAGAATACAATCGATCAGTAGGCCTACTAACGAATTGATTATTTGAATAAATCACATTAATGTGAAGAACATAAATAGATGATGAAATAACACATAACAAAACACTTATAATCTTTTCGTTAGACTGGTCATTTCTCTTTATTCTTTTATTTGTTACATATGGTGAAGGCGTCGATCGCCCATCATTCCCATTTATTTGTTACACCAGCTCACAAATCTTCTTCCATAAGGATTACATGTAAACTTTGAAGGACCGAAGGAAAGAGTCCTGAAGTCTGATCATAAATCTGATAGGCCATAAGCCTGCTCCTGAACATAACAAACACAACTAAACAAAAATCATCAAAATTCGGTGCACACATAAAAACGTTATTGAATGTCGAAATTTGAGGCTAGATTTTTATTCATATAGATAATAGTTTCACTATTTTCAATAATAGCCTACTTCTGAGATATCATCAAGCTGAATAAGAACAGGTGGATAACTCTGGCTGGGATAACAGAGAAATCATTTTTTTTCCTACAGTTACGTTGAAAAGTGGCCATTGCTGCACTGATTACAGAACGCAAAGAATCACTTTTCCGCTCTAGTGCGGGAAAAATTTTTCTGCACTCCAGATTTGCAACATGGCAACGCAAAATACTTAGTAGGTTATATGGAGCAACAGTGCAGCAAAATCAAAATGAAGTTGGTAACAGTGACTGCTGTGGCTGCTATAGTGAGCAGAGGTGCAACCAAGCACAACGCGCTAATTATTATTCATTATATATTATAACCAACGACAACGAGGACTTTAGGATTTTAGGATTAAGGTTTTTATCAATAATAAAATTACACAGAAAAACATTTGATGCATTTCAGGCAATTTTACCCATAATTACCCACTTTTCATATTCAATGGTAACTGTAGGAAAAACTTAATGTGAAATACGTGCGCAAAGTTCCTCTGCTGCACTCAAGAAACCATTCCGCCCTCGCCTACGGCTCGGGCGTAAACGTTTCTTTCGGTGCAGCAAACTGTCACTTTGCGCACTAGTTGCACAAATAACTATTTCGTACTGCATGCATGACTATGAACAAACAAGATCATCTGAAAACCATTGTAAAATCAGCTGGAGCCATAAAATCATATGGAGCCATACCGAGTTTTAACGCTTCATCCTAAATACAATTATTGGAATTTAAAACTCGATATTGATGTTTAAAATAATTGTGACAAGTGGTCATGCATGCAGTACGAAAAGAATTTCTTTCTCTGTTATTCTTTGATCAGTCTTAAATAATAAGGTATACTTGAAATCTTGATAAAATTTGCTACCTTTTTTGTCTCATGTAATTTTTTTGTAAAGTGAACGATTTTCGTGAAATTTGCAATCAAAAATTTAAAATGGCCGCCATTTTGAAAATTCACATCGAACATTTAAAAAAAAAATCTTTATAGCATAAATATTCATGCCAAATTTCAGATCAATACAACATTTCGTTCTTGAGATAAAAATTCCCAAGTGAAAAAACAAAATGGCAGCTATAAGGATAACCACTTGAAATACGACATTTGTAGTCTCCTATCATCCAGGAACAATACCCCAAAATGTTCGACACTCAAAATCAAATTCAAAATCTTTATTGCCGAAAACATTGAACAATGATATAACAACGTCAGTAGCTGAAAAATTACAACATAGCATAAATAAATAACACATTACACAAACAACACAAATAATACAAATAAACAATTACACAACTACTACTACACTACATCACTACATCTGAAACACTCTGTATAATTAGAAACGTTTTTCCTTGACGAAATTAAACAATCCTAGATAATTCAGAATAGCTGAAACTTTACGCTATTTTCTCTTTATTCAATTTTCTAGCTTTTCGAAATTTAATTTATAGGTGATGATGACAGCGACTACGCCCCGTTTCGGAAAGCAAATTTTCTGACTCCAGCTGTTTCAAGTCTAGAACTTATCTCGAAAACCGGCTCTAAAAGTTTTTGAAAGGTCACTTCCGTTTTATTAAACTGTTGGTCCCGGCTGAAGTATGACAGTCGTAAGGCCCATTGAGAGCTTAAACTAATATATTCAGGCGAGGTGGAACCTTCCTTCAAGGAATTCCCACCAAAAAACCATTTATTATTTATTCATTTATTGTACAAAACACTATAATCATATTATTATGACCATAGAGGAAAAACTAGGCAAAGTCTGTATACTATATTTGTCTCCAAAAATTTTGATAACATTTTAATTTTGATAAAATGTTAATTCTGTCCAAAGTATTATAAAGCTGCGTTTACACCAAAGTTATTAACAAAATGTTAATAACTTAATTTACCGAGCGAAGTGAAGACTAAGATTCAAGTCGACGGTTTGGCATTTCTCTTAAAGTTTTAATGATTAAATGTTTATATGTTGCGCATTTACGGCGAAACACTGTAATAGATTTTCATGAAATTTGACAGGTATGTTCCTTTTTTAATTGCGCGTCGACGTATATACAAGGTTTTTGGAAATTTTGCATTTCAAGGTTAATATAAAAGGAAAAAGGAGCCTCCTTCATACGACAATATTAGAGTAATAAAAATCAGACTATAGAATTATTCATCGAAAATCAGCTGACAAGTGATTACACAGATGTGTGGAGAAGCCAGTCTATTGCTGTATTTCCATAAGGTCTATAATTTCAATCAGGTACTTGTGGATGAGAATACTGCGTGAGGTCTACTGTTCACAGAACTACTAGTATTTATAGATTCTGTTAGATTGAACATAACTTATCATACAAATGATGAGCTTATGTTTTTGTCAACTTAATAAGGTTTGGAACTATAAGGACTAGTAGTTCTGTGAACAGTAGACCTCACGCAGTATTCTCATCCACAAGTACCTGATGTCAACTGTTTTTAATGTTAACAAAATCAGTTCACGTTTGAATTTGTATTTCATAATTTATTAATATTTATGTTAATTTAAATAATGAATAGAATATGGTGTTTTTCTATTCCAGAATTTATATAATTTTCATCCAGTTCCGTAATAATCTTTCCATCTAATGAAAATTAATTTTTTTCAATCAAAAATATTATAATTTCTTCAGCATTATTTAGTTCATTTGATTATTTTTTATCACCTATTAAATTATTTTTTTTGAATGTGAGAATATCGATACTGATGGTCACGCATAATAATACCATGACTGCAAAACAAAATATTGAAACCAAAGACCTTAAAGCTGCGATTAGACCAAATTTATTTAAAAAATGTTAATAACTCAATCCTTATAGATTATATTAGATTGAACATAACTTATCATACACATGATGAACATGTGTGTTTGTCAACTTGCGTTCAAACTAATAGAATCTATAAGGATTAAGTTATTAACATCTCGTTAATAACTTTGGTGTAAACCCAGCTTAAAGATGCATACCTCTTCAAGGTCTTTGATTGAAACTATAGACCTTATACAAATACAGTAATAGACTGGCTTCTCCACACATCTGTGTAATCACTTGTCAGTTGATTTATGATGAATAATTTCTATAGTCTGATTTTTACTCTAATATTGGCGTATGAAGGAGGCTCCTTTTTCCTTTCATATTATCCTTGAAATGCAAAATTTCCAAAAACCTTGTATATATGTCGACGCGCAATTAAAAAAGGAACATACCTGTCAAATTTCATAAAAATCTATTACCGCGTTTCGCCGTAAATGCGCAACATATAAACATTTAACCATTCAAACATTAAGAGAAATGCCAAACCGTCGAATGAATCTTAAGGTGCGTACAGACTTTCGCTCTGCTCCGCAACCGAACGTCACTCCAGCAGAGCGATTGATGATCGACCGGGGAGCAACAGTGGTTCGACCGGGGAACGCGAGAAGATCTAACATCTTCCATAACGTTCATGATGGGTGCGTGGGCGGTGCGACTGTGGTTCGATGGTGGTACGAGGGCAGTACGAGCGAGGAGCGTGCTCGGTGCTGGTTGGAAGCGCGAATATGTGTACGCAGCTTATGACCTCACTTCGCTCGGTCAATTAGATTGAACATAACTTATCATACACATGATGAACTTATGTGTTTGTCAAGTTTCGTTCAATCTTATAGAATCTATAAGGATCAAGTTATTAACATTTTGTTTATAACTTTGGTGTAAACGCAGCTTAAGGCTTTGAAATCACACACTTCTTCTTCACTCGATTTTCGGTCCAGGAATAATGAAATACGAATTAACTTTTTTCTTAATTTGTAGATTTATCAGATGCGTTGGACAACTCGGCATGGAGTTTGAATGCTGATAAGCAGATCATCAGCTGGATCACGCAGTTCCCCAATGACTGGCAGATCAATGGCAAATTCGAGGCTTACCTGTGGGGTAACGGAAATCATGGCCAACTGGCTGAAGCAGGTAAGACATTCTCAAAAATCTGGTGTGGCGCACTCACAAAACTTTCCTTGCCGTTATGAAAATTTCTATTATAATTTAAATTCAATCAGCTGACGAGATCAATTCCACTACCTCTTCAAGTGAATGAATCAATCAACGAAATAATTATTATCAGATGTTTTTCCAAGGATGAATCATAATAAATTGTCCTTTTAATGTCCTTCAGCGAGTTTTCTCAGGGATGAGACCTAGTGCAATTGAATCTTTATATTATAAACCTACTATGTTGTGAATTTAGCACTTTGACTTGTCTGACACCGTTGAGGCCAACCAGACGTAATATAAGAAATAATGAAGATCATCAAGCAAAGGCCACCTCGTTATCCGTCAGACCAGCTCTACAATGAGTTTGGTGTGATGGACATAAGACAGCTCTATTCCTTGGAAATAATTTGCAGACTACACAAAAACCCGGAAAGCTTTCAACATAGGAACCACAGTCATAACACAAGAAACAGAAACCTTCTTATTACGAACGTGCCTATAGTGAGGTCCACGTTATAATGACAGTATTTTTTCAACTTTAGTTTTGCTATCCTTGTCTATCATTCGACAAAGCCGGTGCTACTACCCTTTTCTAGGTCCACAACGATGCCAATTATGTTTTTGACAGTGTAGGAATATAATCAATTAATGCAGAGAATCGGCATCGCTATTCTCCTATCTTTATCCACTGCCATTATAAAGTGGACCTCACTATTGGAAGGCAATATATCAAGGACACTTCAACCACCTAGCACCAAAATTCTACAATCTACTTCCTGCACAAATCAAGTCAATAGAAAACCCAAGGAGATTCAAAACTGCCGCTAAGAACTGCATTATTTCAACTGGAAGACATCATATAGAAAACATAATCTCAAACAATATGTGAGCTCACTTACCCAACGTATTTGCAGTTTGCACCCTCACCCAGAATCTATTATTACTACTAACACCTACTCTAGTACATGGGTTTCCCATAGTTGAGTAGGTTCATTTCCAATAGAATTGAATTCCATATTTTTTATAAACTCATTGTATTATATTCTAGATATTTTGTACTTTTCATATTTTAATTGCTTGTTGTATTTTTTTAATGAAATAAATTTATTATTATTTATTTTATTAAAAAAAAACACTTGATAGTACAAAAATACATAATGATTAAATCAGTGTGTTTCATTTACATGATTTAATTAATTTAATAATTTCTTTTTTCGTTCGTCACTTAGTTGAACCCTATTATTTTTTGCTTATAATTTTCAATTTCTTATTCTTTTATTAAGTTTTTAGTTACTAGATTTTTTATTGCATCCAGTGTCAGTAAAGTATAGTTATAATTTTTCTTATCGATTGTCAGAAGACTCCTCCATGCACACGGACTTGTCGTCCAAGCATGGAGTTATTCATTTACTTTTTACTTGTTTTTACTTTCCTTGCCCTATTAACATAGGTAAGGAAAGTATTGCTTTCCAAAAAAAAATTAAGGTACCCTAATTTCATGTTTTCTATATGTTTCAAGGTCCCCTGAGACCAAAAACATTATTTTTGGGTGTTGGTCTGTGTGTGTGTGTGTATGTGTGTGTGTGTATGTGTGTGTGTGTATGTGTGTGTGTGTGTGTGTGTGTGTGTATGTGTGTATGTCTGTGAACACGATAACTCCATTCCTAATTAACCGATTGACTTGAAATTTTAAACTTAAGGTCCTTATACCATGAGGATCCGACAATAAGAAATTCAATAAAATTCAATTCAAGATGGCGGAAAAAATGGCGGATAATTACTAAAAATCCATGTTTTTCACGTTTTTCTCGAAAAGGGCTCTAACGATTTTCTTCAAATTTATATCATGGATAGCTATTTATAAGCCCTAGACTCAGCACATGAGTCTCATTTCTGGGAAAATTTCAGGAGCTCCGTAATATTCTTGAGAAAAATGGCGGATAATGACTAAAAATCCATGTTTTTTACGGTTTTCTCGAAAACGGCTCTAACGATTTCCTTCAAATTTATACCATGAATAGCTATATATAAGCCCTATCAACTGGCATGAGTCTCATTTCTGGGAAAATTTCAGGAGCTCCGTAATATTCTTGAGAAAAATGGCGGATAATGACTAAAAAACCATGTTTTTCACGGTTTTCTCGAAAACGGCTTCAACGATTTTCTTCAAATTTATACCATGGAAGCTATTAATAAGCCCTGTCAAATGACATGAGTTTTTCTCCTGTGAAAATTGCAGGATCTCCGTAATATTCTTGAGAAAAATGGCGGATAATTACTAAAAAAACATGTTTTTCACGATTTTCTCAAAAATAACTTGACCGATTTTTTTCAAATCCATACCCTGTATAGTTATTTATCAGCTCTATCAACTGGCATGAGTCTCCACCCCATCCTTGAAAAATGGACTTAGTAACCTCCTTCTCGTGCAGGTAGGTAGGTAGGTAGGTAGCGCAGTTCATAAAAAGAACACATAGTCGAGATATTTCATCTGTAGAACAGCTGTTTTGACGACTTTAAAAAATGACGACTAAAAAAATCATCGAATTTCACAATTCACACAAAGAAAAAGTACTTTGAAAACAATTATATATACACATATTATACAGAAGTCTGATCGTAGTTTCAAATATGAGCAAGGAAAGTTGTGTGAGTGTACCACTCCATATTTTTCATATTAATGTTACAAACTAATGTATCGTCTTTACTTTGTTTTTACATACTATATAATGTATAAAGTTTACTTTGTTTTTACATACTATATAATGTATAAAGTTTTTGAATAAAATGAATTGAATTGAATACATTTTCCATGTTTCTGAGCCATGCATCAGAATGTTTTGTCCAATAATTGAACGCCGTATGTTGTTGGCAGGCAACGGTTGTTCGCAGCCGACACTGGTGGAGTCGTTTGCGACGGCGCAGCAGATCGTGTGCGGCCAGAACTGCACGTTCGTCGTGCAAGCGAACGGAACCGTCCTGTCGTGCGGCGAAGGCAACTACGGGCGTCTCGGCCAGGGTCACAGTGACGACCTCAACTCCCTAAGCATCATCTCAACCCTACAAGGTACTCATCCAAATTATATAGAAAAGTAAGTAATTGTAATAATTGTATAAAAAAGTATTGTCGTAATTAAACAATTTAAAAAAGTGTAGTTAGATTTCTTCCTATTCAATCAATCAAATAGTTCTTCATTCATCATTGCATTCATACAATATAAATAGTTTCACAATATAAATAATAATTCACAATAATCA
Source organism: Nilaparvata lugens (assembly GCF_014356525.2). NCBI lineage: Eukaryota > Metazoa > Arthropoda > Insecta > Hemiptera > Delphacidae > Nilaparvata > Nilaparvata lugens. The sequence goes on from NC_052512.1 coordinate 41,879,357, forward strand.
GTTGAGGAAGTCTTGTATACAATTTGGGCTGATTGAAATTGAATATTTTTTCAATGTAACAGCTGTAACTTACTAAGAGTGGGTAGGTTTGTGATTTTGTATTCAAATTTATAAAATAAGTAAAATATTTCTTAATTTTTTTATTCATTGTGATACATTCTGTGATTTATTTGAAGAATAATGTCAACCTTCAAAATTCAAAATCTTCAAATTATTATTCCTGGATCAAAAATCAAGTGACGAAGCAGTGTGTGATATCATAACCTCAACCTTTGGACAACATTAACTTTTTATCAAAATTTGTGGAGAGAAATAGTACAGGCTCAGCCTAGTTTTTCCTTCAATGTCATAATTATATTATGATTGTAGTATTTTGTACAATAGATAAATAAATAAATAAATAAAAATGAAATTCTTTCTTAAAATCTGCACCATCCCTCTCTCTGATATTGATTGGCAACCGATTGCCATGTAGGCTCCCATGTAGGAGTGGCGTTTTCCAAAGAATTGCCTCCTGTGTTGTTGAAGTGCATACGTTCTTCTTGAGCGGGTATGATATTGATGATTGACAGATCCTTCATTTTTTAATTTTAGAGTCAGAGTATAGAGACCATAGACGGTCAAGATGTTGAGGCTTTTAAATTTCTCTCGTACAGATTCTCTGAAACCTAACCTTAAAGGTGCGTACAGACTTTCGTCTGCTCCGCAACCGAACGACACTCCAGCAGAGCGATTGATGATCGACTGGGGAGCAACAGTGGTTCGACCGGGGAACGCGAGAAGATCTAACATCTTCCGTAACGTTCATGATGGGTGCGTGGGCGGAGCGACTGTGGTTCGATGGAGGAACGAGGGCGGTACGAGGGCGGAGCGTGCTCGGTGCGGGTTGGAAGCGCGTATATGTGTACGCAGCTTTAGATTGTTCTAACTGCTTTTTTCTGTAATATAAATAATTTTTTCAAGTTTCCAAGAGATGTTTCTCCATAGAGACCTATTCCAAAAGACAGGTGAGAATGAATGTTGGCGAAGTAGATGGTTCTCAGTGTTGTCTGGCAGTAGTTAGACAATACCCTGAGTGAATAGAGGCCAGAGTTCATCTTCTTCAATACACCATCCACGTGGAAATTCCAAGACAATCGTTGGTCTATTGTCAATCCCAGGAACTTTGACTTTGAGGATTCCTGAATCAATTGACCATCAACGGCGAAGTCAGTCTCCTCACTCTCGAATTCCAGCTGAGAACTTTATGGCCTCACATTTAATTGTATTCAGTCTTAGACAATGATCCTTGAAGAATCCGAAAATCTGAAGCAGAGCTATATTAGCGCGCTCCCCTGAATCACCAGCCACATACAGTGTGGTATCGTCAGCATATATACACAGCTGCACATGTGAGTTCCGCGGTAACAAAACTAAAGGAAGATCCTTCAAGTAAATGATGAAGAGGATAGGGCCTAAAATAGACCCTTGAGGAACACCTTGAGTCACCCTTCTTAGTTCCGATTTGATGACTTTAAATCTATCATTGATCCTTCTTCTCACTTCTCTCACTCTCTCTTCTCACTGACCCTTCTTCTCAAGTGTAGCTCTAACAAAAAAAAAAAAGAATTTTTACGAAAAGTGATTGAATTTTGAAAAAAAAATTTAAACTTCAGCCAGCAAATATTGAAAAATTCCAATAATGTAAGCATGCTGTCATTTATTTAACTTGACGTTTCTTGAATTATGTGTACGTTATAGTTATTATTATAATAATATCTCTCTCATTATTGTTCAAATTTTAACTTGATATTCTCTTGTACTGGATCTGATCATATTCACTAGGCCTATTCATATTGTAGGCATTATATTTATAGTTTATATTTACGTTTCTATTCATGCAGAGCTCTGCTGTTTTATTTTTGTTTAATTCTTATATTTGTTTAACATTGTAAACCATACTGATCAATAGAATAAAAAATTAGCTTCCTCATCTGAGCTTAAACCTTCTAACCTATTTCAAATGTAGGTTTTAAAATAGAGATGCTTCCCATGTTATTTAAATGGTGTTACTTTTCCTCCCTAGGGAGTTTTTCTGTTTTATAGTACCGAGAGCGAAAAAGTGACACTCTATAGTAAGGTCCACATTATAAAGACAGTGAATAAAGATAGAAGAATAGCGATGCCGATTCTCTGCATTAATTAATCATATTTCTACACTGTCAAAAACATTATTGGCACTGTTGTGGTTCTAGAAAAGGATAGTACCACCGGCTTTGTCGAATGATAGACAAGGATAGCAAAACCAAAGTTGATCAAATACTGTCATTATAACGTTAACCTCACTATAGTATTATGTTCCAGGGAGTGAAGTAAGTTCTTTAGACAGTAGCTGGAGGAAATAGTTATTTGTGCAACTAGTGCGCAAAGTGACAGTTTGCTGCACCGAAAGAAACGTTTACGCCCGAGCCGTAGGCGAGGGCGGAATGGTTTCTTGAGTGCAGCAGAGGAACTTTGCGCACGTATTTCACATTAAGTTTTTCCTACAGATACCATTGAATATGAAAAATGGGTAATTATGGGTAATTATTGCCTGAAATGCATCAAATGTTTTTCTGTGTAATTTTATTATTGATAAAAACCTTAATGCTAAAATCCTAAAGTCCTCGTTGTCGTTGGTTATAATATATAATGAATAATAATTAGCGCGTTGTGCTTGGTTGCACCTCTGCTCACTATAGCAGCCACAGCAGTCACTGTTACCAACTTCATTTTGATTTTGCTGCACTGTTGCTCCATATAACCTACTAAGTATTTTGCGTTGCCATGTTGCAAATCTGGAGTGCAGAAAAATTTTTCCCGCACTAGAGCGGAAAAGTGATTCTTTGCGGTCTGTAATCAGTGCAGCAATGGCCACTTTTCAACGTAACTGTAGGAAAAAACTATTTATGCATGCTAAATAAATATTGATTGATTGATTTGGTTTTGTGTGTCAGGGTTTGTGATCGTGGAAGTGGCGACGTCTTGTGGCTCGGATGGTCACAGCTTGGCACTGGCCGAGAGCGGAGAGGTGTTCTCGTGGGGAGACGGCGACTACGGCAAGCTGGGACATGGCAACACTGACCGACAACGCAGGCCCAGACAGATAGAGGCTCTGCATGGCGAGGACGTCATCCAGGTATTCACATCCTTGTCTGTCATTACACAAAGCAGATAGCGCTATCTCTTTCCAGCTCCACAACGCTCCCAGATGCGCACTTCTTTCACTTTCATCACTCTCAAATATTCTATGAATAAGAAATCATTTAACGAATGGTTATCAAAAATAATTTTGTTGGTTATGTTTTCTGTGGCTTTGCTATGTTAGACGAATAAGCTATCAGCATAGAGAAACAATAGCGTAAGTAGATATCCCATGGTATAGGACGTTTATGTCGCAACTTTTACTGTTATCCCAAGCCGATTACTGGCGATTATTGTTGATTTTTACTGTTTTGACCGGGTAAGAGTGTATGAACGGCACAATATGAGAGACTACCAGTGTCACACAGCTTCACGGGAAAGAACTACGTTGGTTATCGGCTTGAGATAACAGTAAAAGTTGCGACATAAACGCACTTTGCCATGGGATATCTACTTACGCTATTGTTTCTCTATGCTATCAGCTTAAGGATGGTTCATCATATAGTGAGGTCCATGTTATAATGACAGTATTTGATCAACTTTGGTTTTGCTATCCTTGTCTATCATTCGACAAAGCCGGTGGTACTATCCTTTTCTAGGTCCACAACGATGCCAATTATGTTTTTGACAGTGTAGAAATATAATTAATCAATGCAGAGAATCGGCATCGCTATTCTCCTATCTTTATCTACTGCCATTATAACGTGGACCTCACTATATCGACCAATGACAGCTCTGCGATTGTGGCACATTATGAATGTTCCGCTGTTAGGTTGCAAGGCAGGAATAATTTACTGGATTTTGGAACATTAAATGTATGTTTTCATTTGTGCGTAAACTTCCGTAGTCGATGACGACAAGCATTGTTGTCTGAAAACATTCATATTGTCCAAATTCCATGTGTGCTAGAACAGCTGATCCAATAACTTTTCGTTATTTGTGTTTATTATAATATAATTTTTATAATTCGTAATTCGTTTATTTCACTGCATTTTTACAATTGGTAACACAAATACACACCTTAAGCATAATGATTGAACATAGACAATAATATTAAGCATGTAACAGAAAAAACCACAGTGCATCCGTCTTTAGGCTAAACCTGTGTTGAGGGATGTCTCGCTCTCTAGTTGAGTCAACTTAATTATAATACAATAACAATTTTGAGGTATCAAACAATAAAGTAAATTCTATACAATAATCAGTGTGCTTTTCACAAGATGGGATTATGAATCTTTAACAATAAATTACCCAGAAAAAAAAATAAGTGAAAAAAACAAGCCTAGATTTGAATGAAGACAGCAAAAAAAAAAACATTTCAAATAATATCACACCTCTATTAAACGTTTTTCTTCATAGAAGCGATTAAGTCTATTCTTAAACAAATTATAACTGGATGCAACTGATATATCTGATTGCAGTTTATTGAAAAGTCGTGGTCCCTTAGCAAAAGCATGTAAGGAGGCCACTCTACTTCTTGTGAAGGGTTCTTTTTATTTATTAGCAAGATTTCGACGAGTGGAATATACATGTTCATCCATAACTGGAAACTCTGAACGTCTTAAATACACAAACTTCAAAAGATTTATTTCAAATAGGGTATCAACACTAAAAACGCCAAATTCTCTATACAATACTTCGTTTGGATATCTTATGGGTCTCATTAAACATATTTTTATTATTCTTTTATAAAGAATTATGAGAGGTTGCAAAATTGAACTCCCACAACTTCCCCAGGAATACAATACCATAGCAGATAATTGACTGTATCTAATCTTATATACTAGTAGTTCTGTGAACAGTAGACCTCACGCAGTATTCTTATCCACAAGTACCTGATGTCAACTGTTTTAAATGTTAACGAAATCAGTTCACGTTTGAATTTGTATTCCATAATTTATTAATATTTATATATTAATATTTATGTTAATTTAAACAATGAATAGAATATATTTCTATTCCAGAATTTATATAATATTCATCCAGTTCCGTGATAATCTTTCCATCTACCGGTAATGAAAATTTATTTTTTCAATCAAAAAAATATTATAAATTCTTCAGCATTATTAAGTTTATATAATTATTTTTAATCACCTATTAAATTAGTTTTTTCGAATGTGAGAATATTGATACTGATGGACACGCATAATAATACCATGACTGCAAAACAAAATATTGAAACCAAATACCTTAAAGCTGCGATTAAACTAAAGTTATTAACAAAATGTTAATAACTCAATCCTTATAAATTATATTAGATTGAACATAACTTATCATACACATGATGAACATGTGTGTTTGTCAACTTGCGTTCAATCTAATAGAATCTATAAGGATTAAGTTATTAACATTATTTGTTAATAACTTTGGTGTAAACCCAGCTTAAAGATGCATACCTCATCAAGGTCTTTGATTGAAACTATATACCTTATACAAATACAGTAATAGACTGGCTTCTCCACACATCTGTGTAATCACTTGTCAGCTGATTTATGATGAATAATTCTATAGTCTGATTTTCACTTTCCTTGTCCTATTAACATAGGTGAGGAAAGTATTGCTTTCCGAAAAAAATTGAGGTACCCCAATTTCTAAATTTCTATACGTTTCATGGTCCCCTGAGTCCAAAAAACTGGTCTTTGGGTATTGGTCTGTATGTGTGTGTGTGTGTGTGTGTGTGTGTGTGTGTGTGTGTGTGTGTGTGGTGTGTGTGTGTATGAGTGTATATCCGTCTGTGTACACGATATATCATCTCCCAATTAAAGGAATGACTTGGAATTTGGAACTTAAGGTCCTTACAATATAAGGATCCGACACGAACAATTTCGATTAAATGCAATTAAAGATGGCGGCTAAAATGGTAAAAATGTTGTCAAAAACAGGGTTTTTCTCGAAAACGGCTTCAACGATTTTGATCAAATTTATACCAAAAATAGTAATTGATAAGCTCTATCAACTGCCACAAGTCCCATATCTGAAAAAAATTTCAGAAGCTCCGCCCCATCTATTCAAGTTGGGTTTCAGATTCCCAATTATCATGAATGAGCATGAAAATCTCTACAATCAACGTTTAGTAACATTTTCATCCAAAATTGAAAATAAAGAGTTAATGTGATTATTCAATTGAAAACTGTTGATTCGATCTATTAAATCATTCACTATCAAGAGATAGCAGACTTCATGTGTCTCCAGCGTTATTGTCCTGTCAGCAGCTGGCCCAGATATTTGGATAGTAGACCTGACATGCGCGTGAACACTAGCGTCAGGTGATCAATTTTCATAACGGCAAGGAAAGTTGTGTGAGTGCACCACACCAGATTTTTTTTATATTGTTTTTATTAATTTGCCATTCAGAAGTATAAACTCATCCTCCCCCATTAAAACATAATTTCACATAATCTTTTAGGTTGTTTAGACAAATTGGAATCTAGCCAATCTGAGATACTGTGCTAATATAGTGAAGTGTTTCTTTTCTGGCTCAAAATTTTGTAAAATTACTCAAACATTTCCAATTTGTAGAGATTCGAGTGGAATATTTTCGATGTTAATTAGTTTTAAAATATCAAAATTAAAAATTTTTAGTTTAGTCATTAGTTTTGAAGTGTAAATTGGACTTTTTGAAGTTAAAAGTGAAATCTAACCTCATTCTTTTTTGAAACTTTTATTTGTAAAAATTCGGGAGAAAACAGTCTTGGGCTATGCCTGTTGTCTTCTCCCAATCATTTTGGTAGAGAGTTAGTGGGGACGATATTTTTAATATTCTTTCCGAAGAATTGACATTGATATGTCCAAAGCTCCGCCATTTTATGTAGATGCATAACAATATAATTATTATCTATAGTTATTATATTACAAATTACTTTTTCATATCATATACAGTTCAATAATTATTTTCTTAGTCTATATTATGTAATTCATCTATAATTTTGCTGTATTGTAAGCTATTGTATATAAGTGTATAAGCCAGTATATATTGTAATCTACATAAATAAAGTACTCAATCAATCAATGATATTTTAATTATGATTTGTGATTGTGAATAAAATAAATAAATACTCATTCTGTCGAGGTAGACGACAGCATCTACGCACAAACCAAAACTCAGCTTTACTGTCAAAATGTTTTCCTCGGGAAGCCGAACATTTTAATGCTTGGAGCAATTTACCGCTTGGAACAATCAACCTTGTTCCCAGAATGAGCTCATTCTTTCATTTACATTCGTTATTTATTTATGATCAATTGAAGGTTGAAACTTTTTGTGTAGTTGTGAAGTTGATATTGTGGTACGGTAATTATTCATATTGAATGAAAAAGACTAAGAAATTGTCAAAAAAACCACTGATTTATTGATAATTAGAAAGACCGGTTTCGGTTATTACACCAATGTCAATCTCTGATAAACTCTGATTGTTAAAACTGATGTTTATCAGAGATTGACAATGGTGTAATAACCGAAACCGGTCTTTCTAATCTATATAATAAGAGAGAGTAGGGTTGTGTTTGTTCGCATCAAAACATGTCAACTTGTGGATTGCATACCGGAAAAACGGTAATGATTTAGATCTCCAAATTTTGCACATAGATTCTAAAAATATCAAAATCGTGCACCTCGAAGCCCAAATTTCAATTTTCTTTCTAGATTTTTCATAATTAATGTTCAAATTCCATTTTAGGGACATGAAATTTCATACAGAATAGCTTACATTGTTGAAAATGTGTTTTCGCCCCACTCGGATGTAATGAGCTGGTTTTCGTGCGTCATATGAAGGCCGAAAGTGATTGTTTTCTGACCAGGGCCGGTAAAATTTTTACGGCCCTAGGGCTGTAAAATAGCCTTGAAGTCACCTGATTCTGATTTGATGTGAACGTGTTTACAAAATAGTTTATGAAACTGAATCAGTTTATGCTTCTAGAATTGAATAAAGTATTCTGCAATAATATACTATCATTTTATTTGGATGAATGAAATACAGATAAGATATATATTTTAAACTATTCAAATTCGATTTTCAGAGTAGGATAAAAACTTCTAATCTAAACTTCCGAAGTCGACAACAAGCATTGTTGACGTTGACATTCAGATTGGCCAAATTTCAAGTGTGCTAAAACAGCTGATCAAAACACTTTTCATTATTCAATAATAATTAAAACGTTTATAATAATATCATCTTATTGTCATTTAAAAGAATAAAAAAGTATAGACAAATCAGAATAAAAAATAAAAATACTTGGACAATTTCCTGATATTCAGATTACCTCAGATTTGCTAGACTATGACCTTCCACTTTTGCTTTTGGAAGTGCTTAATAAACAATTATTATTATATATATAATTATATATTGTTTATTTTTCTGTGTGGCGAAAAATAGCGTTCGCACCACGGGCAAAAATGTTTTTTCCGGCTCTCAATCTTTTCTAGTCCTCGGCCTACGGCCTCGGACTTGAAAACTGATTTCGTGCCGGAAAAGTCTCATTTTCGGCCCTAGGTGCGAAATATACTATTGTTTATTAGTAAGAAAGTTATAACGTTAGTTCAAGGCATCTTGTTTGAACGCAGCTGTGGTCTAGAGGTAGAGTACTCGGTTGCGGCGCGAGTGTGCCTAGGTTTTTTTTGTACTTAATTTTTTCCCTCGAAATGTATTAATAAAAATTATTTTTTGAAGGAATTTTTTTTCATCAAGATTGATCATAGATTTCATTAATAATTATTCTATGTAAAATTTTGCAACCAGTACAAATGAAATGGACATGGGTTTCATGATGTGTCATTGGAATTCATAAGAAATGCATGCATAGATAGATCATAATAAAATTAGTACCGTTATAGTTGATATTCTTCAGTTATAATGTCGGCCTACTATTAGACACAAAATTAGGAGTGAAACGAATTTGTAGGTATTTTGTTTGGAATTGGGGAAGCAAAAGGCTGCCAGATTCAAAATTGAGGAGGATCCAATCGATACTATGAGTTTTTAAAGTATTATGTTTTCTTCAGTTACCGTATCTATACTAATAATAAAGGAAAGAACTGGCTTATACATGTAACGGGATAGGAAAATTATGTTTTCCTACAGTTACGTTGAAAAGTGGCCATTGCTGCACTGATTACAGAACGCAAAGAATCACTTTTCCGCTCTAGTGCGGGAAAAATTTTTCTGCACTCCAGATTTGCAACATGGCAACGCAAAATACTTAGTAGGTTATATGGAGCAACAGTGCAGCAAAATCAAAATGAAGTTGGTAACAGTGACTGCTGTGGCTGCTATAGTGAGCAGAGGTGCAACGAAGCACAACGCGCTAATTATTATTCATTATATATTATAACCAACGACAACGAGGACTTTAGGATTTTAGGATTAAGGTTTTTATCAATAATAAAATTACACAGAAAAACATTTGATGGATTTCAGGCAATTTTACCCATAACTACCCACATTTCATATTCAATGGTAACTGTAGGAAAAACTTAATGTGAAATACGTGCGCAAAGTTCCTCTGCTGCACTCAAGAAACCATTCCGCCCTCGCCTACGGCTCGGGCGTAAACGTTTCTTTCGGTGTAGCAAACTGTCACTTTGCGCACTAGTTGCACAAATAACTATTGACGCATCATCACGTCTCAACTACTGGACTGATTAATTTAAAATTTGCATAAAGATTCTTTATTAACCGAGGATGGTTATAGGCCTATTTTCAATTATCCAATATTTTATTACGTCAAGTTTTCAGTTTGTAAAGTTTTAAAATAGACCCTTGCGGAGCACGGGTTACCTGCTAGTTATCAATAAATCAGTGGTTTTCTGACAATTTCGTAGTCTTTTTCATTCAATATGAAGGTTGAAACTTCTTCTTCCTCCTTCTCCTCATTATTCTTCTACCTCTACCTCTACCTTTTGGTAGAGAGTTAGTGGGGAGGATATTTTTAATATTCTTTCCGAAGAATGGACATTGATATGTCCAAAGCTCCGCCAATTTATGTAGATGTATAACAATATAATTATCTATAGTTATTATATTACAAATTGCTTTTTCATATCATATACAGTTCAATAATTATTTTCTTAGTCTATATCATGTAAATTGCTGTATTGTAAGCTATTGTATATAAGTGTATAAGACAGTATATATTGTAATCTACATAAATAAAGTACTCAATCAATCAATCAATCAACCTCTTCTTCTTATTCTTCAATGTGATATATTCTTCTTCTCCCACTTCTTCATCCTGTTTTGGTTGTGTCCACAGGTGGCGTGCGGATTCAAGCACAGCGCAGTGGTGACCAGCGACGGGAAGCTGTTGACGTTTGGCAACGGGGACTACGGCCGGCTGGGCCACGGGCCGTGCCTCAACAAGAGCCTGCCCGAGAGAGTGGTGGGGGTGACGGGTGTGGGCCAGGTGGCCTGTGGCCTCAACCACACCGTGTGTGTGTCGAGTGACGGCGCCACCGTGTGGTCGTTCGGCGACACCGACTATGGCAAACTGGGTCTCGGCCACTGCACCACCAAGACCACTCCCCACAAGGTTCGTCCAAAAAATAACGAGACATTCTAGTGAAGACTTATTACAGAATGGAAAACTTAAACTTACTTAATAACTAGTAGTTCTGTGAACAGTAGACCTCAAGCAGTATTCTCATCCACAAGTACGGTACCTGATTGAAACTGTAGACCAGTGGTCGCCAAACAGTCGATCGCGAGCTACCGGTAGCTCATGGGGTGGTTCTTGGTAGCTCACAGAAATGCTTGGGTTGTCAACCATGCATTGAGAAACATGGCTACAAAATTTTGCATTTTCACAGATATAACTGGGAAGTTGAATGATTTGAATTTGCAGCTTCAAGGGAAAGATAAGGACATCGGTGGAATGATTTGAACTGTAAAATCGTTTTCCAAGCAGCTTGAGATGTGGGAAAAGAATGTCATTCAGTTTGAATATAATACACTTTTCTTCCAGTCTGAAAAAAATTAATGACTAGAATAATCCTCCACAGCACCGCAGCAATAACCAAGAATACTTTACAATTCAGACTGAGACAACAGTTTGATCAACGATTTCAAGATTTTAAAAGCATATCGAATATGGTACAATTCGCCAATTCTCCTTTTGTAGAGATCGATACAGAAGATTTTGTAGCTTGTTAAGAAACTTTTTGGTGGAGATCAGGCTTCAGTTGAAATGGAATTTGTGGATTGTGGAATTTGTGGATTTTGCAGCTTGTTGTAAAACATTTTGGTGGAGATCAGGCTTCACTTGAAATGGAATTTGTGGATTTTTAAAATGATCTTGTCTCTCAGATCACTTTCCACAACTGGAAATATTTGGCTCTAGTCCCCAAAGAAAAATATCCAATTATTAATTCAAGTTGCATTGAGGTTGAAAGTTATGCTCAGCTGTACCTACTTGTGTGAATCATCTTTTTCAAGTATGAAATTCATAAAAAATCGATATAGGAATTTTTTGGACAACTGCATCAGAATGGCGGCTACAATATTCATTCCAAACATCAAGAAAATATTTGATGGCCAAAAAGAGTTCTAGTGCTCTCATTGTAATGTACATTTCAACTTTTGTTATACTTTTTGCTATAAGTAGATTTGAACACTAGAAATGTATCTTTATAGGCAATAAAAGATACTTTCTTTATTCTAATATTCCTTGGTAGCTCACTAGAAGATTTATAAATGCTATTCTAGCTCACAGGCTCATAAGTTTGACGACCACTGCTATAGACCTTATGGAAATACAGCAATAGACTGGCTTCTCCACACATCTGTGTAATCACTTGTCAGCTGATTTATGATGAATAATTCTATAGTCTGATTTCTACTCCAATATTGGCGTATGAAGGAGGCTCCTTATTCCTTTTATACTAGTAGTTCTGTGAACAGTAGACCTCACGCAGTATTCTCATCCACAAGTACCTGATTGAAACTATAGACCTTATGGAAATACAGCAATAGACTGGCTTCTCCACCATCTGTGTAATCACTTATCAGCTGATTCTTGATGGATAATTCTTTAGTCTGATTTTTGACCGAGCGAAGTGAGTTTAGTATATTATTAAGTTCAGAACCCTATTATACTAGTAGTTCTGTGAACAGTATACCTCACGTAGTATTCTCATCCACAAGCACCTGATTGAAACTATAGACCTCATGGAAATACAGCAATAGACTGGCTTCTCCACACATCTGTGTAATCACTTGTCAGCTGATTTTTGATGAATAATATTTTAGTCTGATTTTTGACCGAGCGAAGTGAGGTCCAAGATTCAAGTCGACGGTTTGGCATTTCTCGTAATTTTTAAATGTTTAAATGTTTATATGTTGCGCATTTACGGCGAAACGCGGTAATAGATTTTCATGCAATTTGACAGGTATGTTCCTTTTTTAATTGCGCGTCGACGTATATACAAGGTTTTTGGAAATTTTGCATTTCAAGGATAATATAAAAGGGAAAAGGAGCCTCCTTCATACGCCAATATTAGAGTAAAAATCAGACTATAGAATTATTCATCATAAATCAGCTGACAAGTGATTACACAGATGTGTGGAGAAGCCAGTCTATTGCTGTAAATTTCCATAAGGTCTATAGTTTCAATCAGGTACTTGTGGATGAGAATACTGCGTGAGGTCTACTGTTCACAGAACTACTAGTATAATAGGGTTCTGAACTTAATAATATAATAAACTCACTAGGTTAGACCTACTCGTACCGGTATAAATAATAATTGAAGGGTTATCTCAGAATTATTTCCAATGAAATTACTTATTTTGAAAAGGATTCCCATTTGTCTATAATTTTTGACAATACTGTTGCTGTCCCTTTCTATCATATAACAAAACAGCGCTATCTCTCTCTAGCTTTGCAATGTTGCCAGTTTGCCAGAATATTTTATTTTTAATTTGACAGTGACTGTACAAAAGTAGACTAACAATTCTCAGCCACCATTTTTTTCTTCATTTTATCGAAATACTTTGGTACACAAGTCGTATAATTGATTTAAAATATATTTTTGAAACAATGAAATAATTTTTAGACATTACCATAGAGACACAATAGCATAAGTAGATATTCCATGGTATAGGACGTTTATGTCGCAGCTTTTCCTGTTATCTCAAGCCGATAGTTCATGTAATTCTTTCCCGTGAAGCTGTGTGACGCTGGAAGTCTCTCATATTGTGCCAGTAAAATTCGACAATAATCAACAGTAATCGGCTTGAGATAACAGTAAAAGCTGCGACATGAACGCCCTATACCATGGGATATCTACTTACGCTATTGTTTCTCTATGACATTACCGTATGAGAAACACAATTTTAAATACCTGAAATGGCATTTTAAAAGTTGATAACCAACCATCCATGCTTCAGTTAGCCTATAGTGAGGTCCACGTTATAATGACAGTGGCTAAAGATAGAAGAATAGCGATGCCGATTCTCTTCATTAATTAATTATATTTCTACACTGTCAAAAACATAATTGGCATCGTTGTGGACCTAGAAAAGGATAGTACCACCGGCTTTGTCGAATGATAGATAAGGATAGCAAAACCAAAGTTGATCAAATACTGTCATTATAACGTGGACCTCACTATACACGTTTAGGTTAGACCTACTTGTACAGGTATAAATAATAATTGAACGTTTATTTCAGAATTATTTCCAATGAAATAACTTATTTTAAAAAGGATTTCTTTTTTTCTATGATTTTTACCTTTAAAATTTCGCTTTTATATAGATTAGTTTTTGAGACAATAAATAAATTTGATTTAACACGTTAGTCACTTTTTGCGTTGTAAATTATTAATTGTTTGTGCTTATTGAATGAAAAAGACTAAGAAATTGTCAAAAAACCACTGATTTATTGATAATTAGAAAGACTGGTTTCGGTTATTACACCATTGTCAATCTCTCATAAACTAAAACTAAATACAAGAGCAGCAGAATTTATACTTGTAGGCGAGTACTGCTCATGGTCAAGGGCATGATCGCCTGCCTAGTCTTGTCAATGCCTTCTATAGACGGTAGCTGATACAGGTTTATTGATGTAATATTAACTGTTCTTTCTCGTTTAGAATATTTAAACAATTATATTCTATGAAGCAAGAAATTATATTTCTAAATTATTTCATAATGAAGTTACATAGATAAGATGAAATATTTTGTTAAATAATTCTACATTGTTGGAAGACGATCTGGCAACAGAGCAAAGCGAGAAAGAGATTGAATGAAAAAGACTAAGAAATTGTCAAAAACCACATATTTATTGATACTTAGAAAAACTCAGTTTTTCAAAGATTGACAATGGTGTAATAACCAAAACCGGTTTTTCTAATTATCAATAAATCAGTGGTTTTTTGACAATTTCTTAGTCTTTTTCATTCAATATGAATAATTACCACAATATCAACTTCTCAACTACACAAAAAAAAAATTGTTTGTCCCATAAATATTACTGATTTGATTTGATTAGGTGGAGGCGCTGTCTGGCGAGAAGATCAAGAAAGTGTGTTGCGGCACACAGTTCACGGTGTTCGTGGGTGCAGACGGCCGTGTGTGGACGTGTGGCATGGAGCGACTAATCGGCCAGCCACACTGTCGCACGCGCGGCGCCAATCGACCGCAACTGGTGCCCGCACTCGCAGGTACCCACTTTGTACTGTCAGCAATTTATTCAACACAAACACATAATAAAACTAAAAATACAATCATAATTATCCACTCGAAACTATCACCATTTTATCCAACACAAACGAGTCTAAGTCTCGGGATGTTTATCTTTTGTTATTTAATTTCCTTGCTCTATTACCATAGGTAAGGGAAGTATTGCTTTCCAAAAAAAAATCTGGTGTGGTACACTCACACAACTTTCCTTGCTCATTGAACTATAAGCCTCATTCTTAAACGAGAATGATTTAGGGGAATAACAAAGTTACGATTGGCGGCAACATATTTGAAACTACGATCAGACTTCTGTATATGTGTATAGTTGTTTTCAGAGTACTTTTTCCTTTGTGTAAATTGTGAAATTCGATATTTTTTAAAAGTCGTCAAAACAGCTGTTCTACAGATGAAATATCTCGATGTGTTCTTTTTATGAACTGCTCTACCTACCTACCTCAAGCACGAGAAAGAGGCTACAAAGTCCATTTCTCAAGGATGGGGTGGACCCCTCATTAGTTTCTCAGAAAGGAGACTCATTCCAGTTAATAGAGCCGATAAATAACTATACAGGGTATGAATATGAAAAAAATTGATCAAGTAATTTTTGAGAAAATCGTGAAAAACATGGTGTTTTGGTCATCATCCGCCATTTTTCTCAAGAATATTACGGAGCTCCTGGAATTTTCTCAGAAATGAGACATATGTCAGTTGATAGGGCTTATAAATAGCTATCCATGGTATAAATTTGAAGGAAATCGTTGAAGCCGTTTTCGAGAAAACCGTGAAAAACATGGTTTTTTAGTCATTATCCGCCATTTTTCTCAAGAATATTACGGAGCTCGTGGAATTTTCCCAGAAATGAGACTCATGTCAGTTCATAGGGCTTATAAATAGCTATCCATGGTATAAATTTGAAGAAAATCGTTAGAGCCGTTTTTGAGAAAAACGTGAAATCATGGTTTTTTAGTAATTATCCGCCATTTTTTCCGCCATCTTGAATTGAATTTTATTGAATTTCTTATTGTCGGATCCTTATGGTACAAGGACCTTAAGTTTAAAATTTCAAGTCAATCGGTTGATTAGGAATGGAGTTATCGTGTTCACAGACATACACACACACACACACACACACATATACACACACAGACCAACACCCAAAAATCATGTTTTTAGACTCAGGGGACCTTGAAACTTATAGAAAACTTGAAATTAGGGTACCTTATTTTTTTTGGAAAGCAATACTTTCCTTACCTATAGTAATAGGGCAAGGAAAGTAAAAAAATACAATCATAATTATCCACTCGAAACTATTACCATTTTATCCAACACAAACGAGTCTAAGGCTTGGGATGTTTATCTTTTGTTATTTAATTTCCTTGCCCTATTACCATAGGTAAGGAAAGTATTGCTATACGTTTCAAGGTCCCCTGAGTCCAAAAACATGATTTTTGGGTGTTTGTCTGTCTGTGTGTGTGTGTGTGTGTGTGTGCATGTGTGTATGTCTGTGGACACGATTACTCCATTCCTAATTAACCGATTGACTTGAAATTTTAAACTCAAGCCCCTTATACCATGAGGATCCGACAATAAGAAATTCAATAAAATTCAATTCAAGATGGCGGATGATTACTAAAAAACCATGTTTCTCACGGTTTTCTCGAAAACGGCTCTAACGTTTTTCTTCAAATTTATACCATGTATAGCTATTTATAAGCCCTAACTTCTGACATGAGTCTCATTTCTGGAAAAATTGCAGAGGCTCCGTAATATTCTTGAGAAAAATGGCGGATAATTACTAAAAAACCATGTTTTTCACGGTTTTCTCGAAAACGGTTCTAGCGATTTTCTTCAAATTTATATCATGGATAGTTATTTATGAGCCCTATCAACTGACATGAGTCTCATTTCTGGAAAAATTGCAGAGGCTCCGTAATATTCTTGAGAAAAATGGCGGATAATTACTAAAGAACCATGTTTTTCACGGTTTTTTCGAAAACGGTTCTAGCGATTTTCTTCAAATTTATATCATGGATAGTTATTTATGAGCCCTATCAACTGACATGAGTCTCATTTCTGGGAAACTAATGGGGGGTCCACCCCATCTTTGAGAAATGGTCTTTGTAACCTCCCTCTCGTGCTTGAGGAGAAGTACACATAGTCGAGATATTTCATCTGTAGAACAGCTGTTTTGACGACTTCCAGAAAATATTATCGAATTTCACAATTTACACAAAGGAAAAAGTACTATGAAAACAATTATATATACACATAAACAGTAGTCTGATCGTAGTTTCAAATATGTTGCCGCCAATCGTCATTATGTTAATCCCCTAAATTATTCTCGTTTAAGAATGAGGCTTACAGTTCAATGAGCAAGGAAAGTTGTGTGAGTGTACTACACCAGATTTTTTTACTCTGTATTTATTGATTACTAGCTGGCCCGGCGAACTTCGTACCGCCAAATAGTTTGAGATTACCTTATCACACCGTTCCATTACATATCATTCAATTTCCCAGCAAGCTGCATTCAACTATATCTAAAAATACAAACTGCTGAACAACGGTAACTGAGCACATAGGATGTCCATATTGAGATATAAATGTAAATACTGATTGTTGGATAATTTTCATAAAAATATAGTGCATCAGATTAAGCTAAGGCTAAGCACACCTGAGGAGGCGCGGCTTGGTGATACTAAGTGTTGATCTTACGGAGATTGCCTTATCACACCGGTCCACGCCATGCCCGATTCAGTGTGTGTGAGTTCTTCCATTCAAACCAATAAGCAAGAAGCACCTGGATGCTAAATTCCGCATCGCGCCTCCTCAGGTGTGCATCCAGCTAAAGTTTGTCATGAGATGCATTAACTACTAGCTGGCCCGGCGAACTTCGTACCGCCAAATAGTTAATGCATCTCATCACAAACTATAGCTGGATGCACACCTGAGAAGGCGCAATGTGGCATTGTATTTATATAGATTATTTTCCAACTGCAAATAAATAATTTACTAAATTTCAATTAATTCTGAACACCGAAGACAGCACAAATTATTCAAAACAAATCAATGTCATTAACCTGAGCCCACAATGCTGGATGGTTACACACAGAACAGTCATTTTGTTTTTAGAATAAAATACATGGGCGGTTATGGAGCAGCACACATTCTTGTCTACTATCTACCGACGACTGTTGGATGATGCAATAATTATAACAGCTGATTTTTATGTCTGTGTGTGGCCAGCTCACAAATCTTCTCCCATAAGGATTACATGCAAACTTTGAAGGACCGTAGGAAAGAGTCCTGAAGTCGGATTCTAAATTTGATAGGCCATAAACCTGGTCCTGAACATAACTAACACAACTGAAAAAATTCATCAAATTCGGTGCACACATAAAAAAGTTATTGGATGTCAAAATTTGAGGCTCGATTTTTATTTTTATAGATAGTGTCAGCGACTATTGATTACTCACTTATTTTGCTCCATGTTATTTTATTTTGATTTTGATTATATTTTGTTTTGATTTTAATTTGTTGCCACACATATTATGTAAATAGTCAAATTTAACCGGTAGGAGTTCACCACAAAAACAAGGTACCTAACCTCGATGATAAAACGACGTAAGAAGAAAGTGTAGTGCAGTGAAATATTCATTGACCGATCGTCAATGAATGAGTATTCTCATCCACAAGTACCTGATTGAAACTATAGACCTTATGGAAATACAGCAATAGACTGGCTTCTCCATACATCTGTGTAATCACTTGTCAGCTGATTTTTGATGGATAATTCTATAGTCTGATTTTTACTCTAATATTGGCGTATGAAGGAGGCTCCTTTTTCCTTTTATACTAGTAGTTCTGTGAACAGTAGACCTCACGCAGTATTCTCATCCACAAGTACCTGATTGAAACTATAGACCTTATGGAAATACAGCAATAGACTGGCTTCTCCATACATCTGTGTAATCACTTGTCAGCTGATTTATGATGAATAATTCTATAGTCTGATTTTTACTCTAATATTGGCGTATGAAGGAGGCTCCTTTTTCCTTTTATACTAGTAGTTCTGTGAACAGTAGACTTCACGCAGTATTCTCATCCACAAGTACCTGATTGAAACTATAGACCTTATGGAAATACAGCAATAGACTGGCTTCTCCATACATCTGTGTAATCACTTGTCAGCTGATTTTTGATGGATAATTCTTTAGTCTGATTTTTGACCGAGCGAAGTGAGGTCCAAGATTCCAGTCGACGGGTTTGCATTTCTCTTTATGTTTATATTTATGTTGCGCATTTACGGCGAAACGCGGCAATAGATTTCCATGAAATTCGACTGGTATGTTCCTTTTTAAATTGCACGTCGACATATATATAAAATATTTATTGGAAATTTCGCATTTCAAGGATAATAATTATAAAAGGTAAAGGAGCCTCCTTCACCCGCCAATATTACCGTTATATTATCAGACTACAGAATTATTCATCATAAATCAGCTGTCGAGTGGATTATTCATTGCATGCAAACAGGCATGCAATTGATAACTTGTAGTAGCATAGTATTTTCTCCCGACTTTTCTCTGCTTTCAACTCGGTAGGCTTTTTATGATACCTTTGTAGTTATTTACAACAAATGATTAGCATTTTCGATATTTTCAATCAATATTTTCATTTACATCTCAATACGGACTTCCTATGTGCTCAAAACTACCGTTTCGATACCAGTAAACAATTTTATCACAGAGTTACTTGTTTATTACAGCTGGTAAGTTTAGATGCTAGATAATATTATCACAACATGATCTTTAATCATGATGAACTTCCCGTTCTACATTAGCCGCTCGGCCGACAATTTCGAAAACATAGGTCTGTAAAATGGATCAATATATAATCATCATTAGCCCGCCTATTAAAATTTCTGGTCAGAAACCATCCCCAATATTTACACAACATATTCCCAAAATTTCATGCCCTTCTGTCTAGTATTTTTCGAGTCTATAGGGAACAAACAAACTAACACACAAACATACATTTATTTTTATAAATAGAGATTGTTGTTGATGTTTGCATGTATTCTTTTTGCTAATATGTATCAAACTTGTATGTGTGTGTGAAATGAATAAATTGAAGATAGAATAGTTATTTGTGCAACTAGTGCGCAAAGTGACAGTTTGCTGCACCGAAAGAAACGTTTACGCCCGACCGTAGGCGAGGGCGGAATGGTTTGTTGAGTGCAGCAGAGGAACTTTGCGCACGTATTTCACATTAAGTTTTTCCTACAGTTACCATTGAATATGAAAAGTGGGTAATTATGGGTAAAATTGCCTGAAATCCATCAAATAACTTAGTAGTGTTTGAATGGCGGGGGGCAGCTGTGTGGTGTGTGCTGTGGTGGCACTGTGCTGTCGTTGTCCTCCATTATAATATCTACTTAATAATTAGCGCGTTGTGCTTGGTTGCACCTCTGCTCACTATAGCAGCCACAGCAGTCACTGTTACCAACTTCATTTTGATTTTGCTGCACTGTTGCTCCATATAACCTACTAAGTATTTTGCGTTGCCATGTTGCAAATCTGGAGTGCAGAAAAGATTTTTTCGCCCCACTTGGATGTAATGAGCTGGTTTACGTGCGTCATATGGAGGCCGAAAGTGATTGTTTTCTGGCCAGGCCGGTAAAATTTTTACGGCCCTAGGGCTGTAAAATAACCTTGAAGTCAGCTGATTCTGATTTGATGTGAACGTGTTTACAAAATAGTTTATGAAACGGAATAAGTTTATGCTTCTAGAATTGAATAAAGTATTTTGCAATAAGATACTATCATTTTATTTGGATGAATGAAATACAAATGAGATATTATAAACTATTCAAATTCAATTTTCAGAGTATAATAGAATCTAACCTCAAACCTCCTAGTACTGCGTTTATCACAGAACATAGTGGATAAACGGAATCATTTTATGTTTCTAGAATTCAATAAAGTATTCTGCAATAATATACTATCATTCTATTTGGATGAATAAGATATATATTATTATAAACTATTCAAATAATTCGATTTTCAGAGTAGGATAGAACTTCTAACCTAAACTTCCATTGACATTCAGATTGGCCAAATTTCAAGTGTGCTAAAACAGCTGATCAAAAACTTTTCATTATTTGTGTTTATCATTCAATAATTAAAACATTTATAATAATATCATCTTATTGTCATTTGGAAGAATAAAAAGTTTAAACTCAACCTCTTACATAATTGAACATAATCTTTTAGGTTATTTAGACAAATCAGAATAAAAAATAAAATACTTGGACAATTTCCTGATATTCAGATTACCTCAGATTTGCTAGAGCTATGACCTTCCACTTTTGCTTTCGGAAGTGCTTATAATAGACAATAGATTATTTTCATATATATATTGTTTATTTTTCTGTGTGGCGAAAAATAACGTTCTCACCATGGGAAAAAATGTTTTTCCGGCTCTCAATCTTTTCTAGTCCTCGGCCTATGGCCTCGGACTTGAAAACCGATTTCGAGCCAGAAAAGTCTCATTTTCGGCCCTAGGTGCGAAATATACTATTCCCGCACTAGAGCGGAAAAGTGATTCTTTGCGTTCTGTAATCAGTGCAGCAATGGCCACTTTTCAACGTAACTGTAGGAAAATTTAATTGTATTATGGCGAAATAAAATTTGATTTGTAAGTGTTGAAAGTGAAATATGATTGGGTGACAGGTGAGCAGATCATCGACGTGAGTGTGGGGGCCGAGCATGCGCTGGCACTCAGTGCTAGTGGCAAGGTGTGGGCCTGGGGCAACAATGCAGACTCGCAACTGGGACTCGGCCACACGGCTGTTGTCAGGGAGCCACAACTGGTCACACAGCTCTCCAATCGCAACATTAAACAGGTATTCAATCAATCAACCAATCATTTCATTTTGAAAATTCATCAAATTATGATTATTATTTAACGAAAATCCCAAATAAATGCTGCAAATCACCCCGAAGACTTCTGCTACTGCAGACATTGACAACAGGGTTAACAGCTAGATGGAGCTACTATCCAAAAATTAGTTGCCAGCCCGGGAATCGAACCCGGTACCTCCCAATTGCTAGTCAGGAATGCTTACCCTTACACCAAACTGACAATCTCTGGATAGCAGCGCTCATTTTATACGAAGCCATAGCGGCCAACCAGTTTACAGATGGAATTAAATAGAGAATTACACATATTATCCATATTTACATATGGATTTATCAAATTTATTTTAAAATGTATTTATTTTTTAAAAATCATTAAGGATTTTGTAATTTTTGTATGTATCCGATTTGTCGTCAAACACATGGTCTGTACAGGCCGGGTCCTGTAGCTTCTTTGCCTATGATCTTGAAAACCTAGATCGATTTAAGAATATTTTCCTGTTTTTACTTTCCTTGCCCTATTACCATAGGTAAGGAAAGTATTGCTTTCCAAATAATTTAAGGTACCCTAATTACATGTTTTCTATACGTTTCAAGGTCCCCTGAGTCCAAAAAAGTGGTTTTTGGGTATTGGTCTGTGTGTGTGTGCGTATGTGAGTGTATATGTCTGTGTTCACGATATCTCATCTCCCAATTAGCGGAATGACTTGAAATTTAGAACTTAAGGTCCTTACAATATAAGGATCCGACACGGACAATTTCGGTCAAATGCAATTCAAGATGGCGGCTAAAAAAGAGAAAATGTTGTCAAAAACAGGGTTTTTCGCGATTCCATCTCATTATTTCTCTTTTTTGAGCATTCCATTCCATTATATTCATTGAGTTTTTATTACGAGTATCATAATTTAAAAGTTTACAAGTACTCACGTTTCACAAAAATTTATGATCCTTAAGTTTACAATTTTACAAGTCTACAAGTATTTCAATAGTAAACATCACTTGTAAATCCTTTACATAGCTTTCCACTTCGGTAGAAATTTCATAGTTACGAACAAGTAATTTCGACAAAAATTGTTGGCTACAATGAAAATCTTTATGAAACACTTGTTCGTAACAAGCAAATCACTTGTAAACTTGTAGAAATTCATTGTAACTACCAGTTTACAATTCTGCTTTTGTGAAACGCTTGTAATCAGCTGTTCTCCAAAACCATGGTCGGCAACAAGACTTGTAACCTACTTGTTCCTTTGTGAAACGGGCCCCTGGTACAATCGAACTACTGGGCTAATCGAAGCATCCCGTCTCGATTAGTCCAGTAGTTCGATTGTACCAGGTTTTGGAGCTTCATTGTAGAATAGGACCTGGTATAATTGAACACCTGGTCCAATCGAGACACTCCCGTTTTGATGAGTTTGGTATAGGGCGTTTATGTCGCAACGTTTACTGTTATCTCAAGCCGATAGTCCACGTATTTCTCTCCCAAAAAGGTGTGTGACGCTGGTAGTCTCTCATATTGTGCCGTTCATACACTCTCACCCCCAAATAAACAGTAAAAATATACAATAATCGACAGTTTTAATCGACTTGAGATAACAGAAAAGTTGCTACATAAACGCCCTATACCATGGGATATCATCTACTTACGCTATTGTTTCTCTATGGTTATACACTGATATGTTCAAAATAGATGGTATGTTTTTGATGAGAGATTGATGTAAATGTTTCAGATCTCGACAGGGCGTACTCACAGTGCCGCCTGGTCAGCGCCGTGCCGGATGCGAGGCGGCAAAGGGGTCGCCGTGGTCGCAGGCGGGCGACTGGGAGTGCCGACGGTCCCTGCCCAGTTCGGCCATTTGCAACGCCTTTCCATTGATGCCATTCAACGCCGGCTTTCAGT
>NC_052512.1:41907998-41927998 GCF_014356525.2 Nilaparvata lugens
GCCATCAGAGTTACCGTGCTCAAGTACTGCCAGACTATCAACAAACAAGTTTTCTTCTATAGCTTGAACCCGTTTTTTAAAACATTGTAACAATCATCTCAGGCCTTGGTTTTCTACAGCTACAAGCCAGGCCAAGACAGTTTTCGACTTGCAACTTTCTGCCTCAAAACGTACAAAAGGAACCAGCTTATGGCAAAGAGGGGTAGAGGTTGAAACAATGATGGTCAAAAGTCTAACGGTGAAATAACCGACGCTGACCAGTGACAAAAGGGTGGCAGCCAGACGCCAGGCGTGAGTGGAGTGCCATCAGATAGGGGGCAGCACCAACTGGGGCAGTGATCCAAGGTGGAACAATGGTTCGAGGGTTGGCGAGCACGTGGAGTTGGGAACACGAGGACACTTTTCGGTGAACCACGGCTAGAGTAACATGTCTGAGGAGTGAGCAGCGTGCAGCCCGCAGCCCTAGGGGCTGAAATGGAGTCCTGTTTCCGGAAAACCACCACCACATCAACACCATCACATCAAAACCACCATTGAAGAAAAATAATTAAAATTCATAATTTGTAATGTAAAGTGAGCAGTTTAAAAGTGCGCGAAAAGGCCATGGTCCGCGAGGTATACAACATATAAGGTTAGTGTAATTTAAGTTGTTGTTGTTTGCCACACTGGTTATTTTCTTGTATTATTGTTGTTTAAATAGGGTTTAGGTTTTGTGATTCGTAGTATTGGGCATTATCCTATTTGAATATAGAGACTCTTAATAAACATTATTATTATATTTCATAAACGGTAAAATCATATTTCATATTTCGGTGTTCTGCTCAATAGACTTATTACTAAAATTCCAAAGGACATTTGATATATTTAACCAACATTGAAAATCTCATTTGTTTCTTTGTAAAGTGTCAATTTCATTTGCCTTTTGCTTATTTTCATTATATTTATCTAATGATTCAAAATTGCCTTGTGTTGTTATTTCACAAGTATCATTAGATCCCCTCCCTTCTTTATTGTTTTAATCATGGAGTGAAGCAATATAGTTGGGAAAGATGTGTAGTTCTACATTCATTGATTGCTGGACTGCGTCTTTATTAAAAGTAATAAAGTAAATGTACATTGTTTTTTATATAGTTCAAATGAATTCATGTCTCTGCTAAAGAGTTATGCCGTGGTAGTTGTTTATTCAAATTTCGAGGGTCGTTCCCTAATAATTAACGTGGCGCCTGGGTTATAAATTTCAAATTTTATATTATCAAATTTTCATATTACTATTTAAATTTTCAAATTCACCATATATTAAGCAATCAGTAAGTGTAGATCTAGACAACATTTGTTAGAAAAATGGTTAGGCTCACCGCATTTGTAGCATGTTTTACCTGTAGCAGGACACTGTTAATTAACGTGGATACCTCCACATCTTGAGCAATAAGTTTGTCCTTCTTTAGATGAAGAGTAATGATGTTGTCCTTCTTTAGTTGAAGAGTCCTTCACTCTGGTAGAAAATTTTTGTCTCTGGTGATGTGAAATAGAGTCTATATCCTGATGTCCTTGAATGTTTTTTACTTGTTGTTTCGTCACCTCAAAAGTCTTACAGATTTCAGCTGCCTTATCCAAAGTCAAGTCCGGAATATTTAAAAGTTTTTCTTGCACTTCACTTCTATGCACCCCCAACACTATTCTGTCTCTGATCATTTTCTCACTTTGATCCCCAAAATTGCAAGTCTTGACAAGTTTTTTTAGATCTTCAATGAATATGTGAATAGGTTGTATTCGTTTATAAAACAGAAAACGTTAATAAATTCTATTTCGTTCAGGAACCAAATGATTCTCAAATTCTTTCAGCACAGAATCCAATTTTTGTTTTTCGTCATCACTGATTTTGAAGTTGTTGTATATGTCCAGGCCCTCATCGCCGATTATACAGGGTGGGGCAGAGCCGACTGACTTAGAAAAAAAAATGGTTTGGTTTATTGAATTCACCTCGAAAAATAGTTTTTAGTGTTAGTTTTTGAAAATTATATCGGTTAAATGGCGGCCATCAGCAGCTATACACTGATGTAGCCTATTTTTGAAATTTTCAAACGCATTTTGGCATATTGCCACTGGTAAGGCCTGAATCTCCTCCCTGATTTTCTCCTTAAGCTCTTCCAAAGTGTGTGGGCGATGTTTGAAAACCTTTTCTTTGAGGTAGCCCCACAGGAAAAAGTCACAGACACTCAAATCGGGTGAGCGTGCCGGCCACTTCACGTCCCCCCTCAGAGAGATAAGTCGCCCTGGGAACATTTCTCTCAACAAATCCATTGAAATGCGCGCTGTGTGGGCTGTAGCCCCATCCTGCTGAAACCATATTTCCCCCAAGTCTTGTTCCTCAGCAAGTTCTTCCAAATTGGGTTGCAGAAACGTTTGTAACATTGTGACATAACGCTCGGAGGTGACAGTGACAGTGATGTTGTCATCATCTTCGAAGAAGTATGGCCCTATCATTCCAAATTGAGAAACGGCACACCAAACTGTCACTTTTGGTGAATTAAGTGGTCTTTCATGAAGTTGTCGAGGGTTATTTGCTGCCCAGTACCGGAAGTTTTGTTTGTTGACAGCTCCACACAGATGAAAATGAGCCTCGTCACTGCAGAAAAGAGTCGCCATTGCCGGGATGCGTTGAAGCATTTCCTTGCAACAATTTTTACGGTTCAAACAATCGGCGGCATTTAATTTTTGCACAATCATGATTTTATATGGATGAAAAAACAAATGTTCATGAAGAATCCTCCTAATTGAACGGCTGGACATCCCCAAAGCTATTGCATGCCTGCGTGCAGAACGCCTCGGTGATTGCTCGACTGCTGCTCTCACAATTTCAATATTTTCGGGAGTTCTCACTGTTCTTGGTGCGCCATGTCTTCTTTCTTGTCATGTACTACCAGTTTTCTCGAGTTGACGAACCCACGCTCTGATAGAGTTCACAGATGGGACGGGTTTGTGGACAGGAATGTTAAAATGTCGTCGAAACGCCCGTTGAACTGCGATAATCGAATGTTGATTTTCGTAAAAAGCGCGAACAACATAACCGCGATGCTCCCCTGTCCAATTCATGATGCACACTAAAAACTATTCTCCCGGGACTGTACAATGACGCCCACCGAGCCTGTCTACTCCCACCACAGGCTGAGCAGTGCCCCCTCCAAACTCGTCAGTCGGCTCTGCCCCACCTTGTATTTAGAAAAACTGCAACTTTCACTGGTTCCTTTTCCGCACTCTTTCCACTAGCAAGTATAGTTATTTGTGCAACTAGTGCGCAAAGTGACAGTTTGCTGCACCGAAAGAAACGTTTACGCCCGAGCCGTAGGCGAGGGCGGAATGGTTTCTTGAGTGCAGCAGAGGAACTTTGCGCACGTATTTCACATTAAGTTTTTCCTACAGTTACCATTGAATATGAAAAGTGGGTAATTATGGGTAAAATTGCCTGAAATGCATCAAATGTTTTTCTGTGTAATTTTATTATTGATAAAAACCTTAATCCTAAAATCCTAAAGTCCTCGTTGTCCTTGGTTATAATATATAATGAATAATAATTAGCGCGTTGTGCTTGGTTGCACCTCTGCTCACTATAGCAGCCACAGCAGTCACTGTTACCAACTTCATTTTGATTTTGCTGCACTGTTGCTCCATATAACCTACTAAGTATTTTGCGTTGCCATGTTGCAAATCTGGAGTGCAGAAAAATTTTTCCCGCACTAGAGCGGAAAAGTGATTCTTTGCGTTCTGTAATCAGTGCAGCAATGGCCACTTTCCAACGTAACTGTAGGAAAAATAAATTTCGAAATTTTGTTTAAATCTTTTCCAGTTTGAAACCACGTCACCCTCCAATGTGAGCGGTGCCGGTATACGCACCTCCATTCTAACCAAAAAAACGGACGGTTACCGACGCCAAAATTAACTGTTTTGCACTTTGTCAAATTATTTTCCTCGTCGCCATGTTTTAGAAATGAAAGTCATTGCCTTTCTTCTATTTCATTTATTGAAACTCCATACATTACAACATAATCAACATTACATCTTTTTTAAACATAACCTTAAACCTTCCAATTCTCAACCGTGGCCACTGCCATCTACATAATACAACACTACTCACATTTAAGTCCATTCTATTTTGCTGAAATATGTCTCTAGTAGGGCGTGAGTTCAAGTTGGAACCGGTTACACGCTTATTAAATTTATGTTTATTGTTTTTTATGTAAAATATTAGGTTTTTTATGTAGAGCTGTCAAACGGTTAACACTTTAAAATCATTGAATAGATCACAGGTGGGATAACGTCTGCACTTGCCTAGCATAGTTTTAATTATATATTTTTGATACTGTAACTGTACACCATAGAGAAACAATAGCGTAAGTAGATATCCCATGGTATAGGGAATCTATGTCGCAGCTTTTACTGTTATCTCAAGCCGATTACTGTCGATTATTGTCAATTTTTACTGTTTTGTTGGGGTGATAGTGTATGAACGGCACAATTTGAGAGACTACCAGCGTCACACAGCTGCATTGGAAAGAACTACGTGAACTATCGGCTTGGGATAACAGTAAAAGTTGCGACATAAACGCCCTATACCATGGGATATCTACTTACGCTTTTGTTTCTCTATGCTGTAACTGTACACCCACTTTTGCAGTGTAATAAAGAGTGATTTATGTTGTAGGGGAACGATTGGTGCAGTGTGCTACCCTACAGGTGGCTGGGTGCACCTGAGGTGCGCCGCCTGATTGCCCCGCGCGTCTACACTCTGCCACTGGTGCGCTGCATGTCGCGCACCATGGTGCAGGGTCGCAACTACGGGCCACAGGTCACCATTCGCCGGCTGACGCGGTCGCGCACCGGTCCAGCGCCCTCCACTAAGCCGATATTCGTGCAGGTCGCCAAGCAGGTTGTCAAGATGCGACCGGCCGATCTCAGGCTGCCCAGTAGGGCATGGAAGGTTTGCTTGCTTGCAACTATTTCAACACTATACTGAGGTCCACGTTATAATGGCAGTGGTTGAAGACAAAGACCTTAAAGAGATATAGATCCACAATGCCTATGCCTTCCCAATGATAGCTCTTACTTGAAATTGAAAGCCGCCATTGGGGTATTTTTGCACGAGATATTATATCCATATATATATATATATTTGTAATACAATAGATCACAAAGGCATTGGTATCAAAGACCTTAAAGAGATATAGACCCACAATGCCTATGCCTTCCCAATGATAGCTCTTACTTGAAATTGAAGGCCGCCATTGGGGTATTTTAGCACGAGATACTATATCTATATATATTTGTAATACAATAGATCACAAAGGCATTGGTGGCATTGGTATATAATAATCTTATGGGTTGCCCCCTCAATGGCGGATTTCAATTCCAAGTACGACACTAGCGCTGTATGTGAGTCTATGCATCTTTAAGGTCTTTGATTGGTATGTAATAATCTTATGGGTTGCCCCCTCAATGGCGGCTTTCAATTCCAAGTACGACACTAGCGCTGCATGTGAGTCTATGCATCTTTAAGGTCTTTGGTTGAAGATAGGAAAAGAACGTTGCCAAGTCTCTCCATTTTGCCACTGACTGTACACAGCTGTTACTTTAATTCATCCCATTAAATTCAATCCAATAATAATTATAATTTCCTTAATAAAATAATCAATTTAATGTCAAATTGATCACGAAAATATATTTTTCATAATTTGATTGAAAAATTTGCTTTCATGACTGAGATCAGATTTTGATTTTTATACAAACCTGAAATGGCGGCTAATTTAAAAAACTGTGATACAACAATCTGAATTTCAAAACAACAGAAATTGAGTTATTTGGTAGGTATTCTATTCCAATTTTCTTTAAAAATGATAGAAAAATAGAGATACTATTTAAAAATGAGTAATTTCAATGGATTAATTCTGCAATAACTTTTCAATATTATTTATACCGGTACGAGTAGGTCTAACCTATACGGGTAGGCTAACTGAAGCATGGATGAAGTCTAGGATGGTTAGTTATCATCTTTTAAAATGTCATTTCAGGTATTTTAATTTGTGTTTCTCGTTCCGTAATGTTTAAAAATTATTTCATTGTTTCAATAATACATTTTAAATCAATTATACGACTTGTGTACTCAGTATTTTGATATAATGGAGAAAGAAAATGGCGGCTGAGAATTTGGTTTGTTCAGTTTTGTACAGTCACTATCAAAAGTAAATATAAAATATTCTGGCAAATAGACAACATTGCAAAGCGCGAGGGAAATAGTGCTATCTGTTTTGTTGTATGATAGAAAAGGACAGCAACAGTATTGTCAATCGTACACTGCCATTATAATGTGGACCTCACTATAGAAAATCTCTAGTTAATAGAAATTCCAAAGTGAGGTCCACGCTATAATGGCAGTGGATAAAGATATAAGAATAGCGATGCCGATTCTCTGCATTAATTAATTATATTTCTACACTGTCAAAAACATAATTGACATCGTTGTGGACCTAGAAAAGGATAGTATCACCGGCTTTGTCGAATGATAGACAAGGATAGCAAAACCAAAGTTGAACAAATACTGTCATTATAACGTGGACCTCACTATAGAAAATTTCTAGTTAATAGAAATTCTAGTTAAATTTTAATAGAATGTCTAGTTGAATTCCTTGTTAATTTCTATTTCTAGTAAATAGATTATGGATTATATTTTTATAGTCTCACTAGCCGTCAGGCTCGCTTCGCTCGCCATATCCGTTGACATTCTTTCGGTGTTGCAGAATTGAAAGCCAAGATTCGAGAAGCGATTTCAAATTCCAGTTGTAATGTTACGTAAAACCATGAACAATGTGACGAAGAGACTATAGGAATGTTTGCGTAGTAAAGGAACACACCTGCAAGATGTCTTCAAAAAATAAATAAATGTTACGGTATTATTTATTCTAAAATGGCATTATTTTTACTATATTGAATGATATGAAAAACTTTATTTAAATACAGTCGAACCTCTCTATAACGAACCTCCACTTAATGAAATCCTCTACACAACGAATTATTACCTGGTCCCATGACATTTTAGAGTTTTGGCTGCTTATTTACCTCTATTCAACGAATTTCGGACCTCTCAACAACAAAGTTCTCTCTTGACTTCAACATACAAAATACAGTGTGTATAGGAAGTAGACGGTTATTTTCAAGGAATTGTTTAGTTTCAGCAGAAAGGTCAATAGACTAAAAATAATGGCAATTGAGGTAGGAAGAAGATAGGGTGGTAGACAGTCAATAGAGGGTGAATCACAAGTCGGGAATTGAATTCCAAGAACTTGTCATTATTGTAGACCAGGCAGGTGAACGACTGGGCTTTCCCATTCTTGCTTTCGTCACACATTTCAATTCTTCAAACCGACTATGATGATGATGGCTGTGACGAACCTGAGGAGAAGAATCTGTCAGATCAAGAAGTTATAGAGGCTTTCAAAATTATCAGGCTTAAAACTGAAAAATAGTGTACCAGTGAAAAAGTTGAAAAATATTGCTACAGAGTATGTACTTTGATTAAACTCAACTTATAGTACAAATCAAGCTTCCTGGAAATAAATTGGTGAGTTTACTTCCTTATTACATTCTATAAATATTTAAAAAACATGTTTTCCTCCACCTTCTGTCTAAAGTACTTACTTTACTCCCTGAAACATAATACTAAAGTGTCACTTTTTCGCTCTTGGTAGTAAAAACAGAAAAACTCCCTAGGGAGGAAAAGTGACACCATTTAAATAACATGGGAAGCATCTCTATTTTAAAAACTTACATTGTAATAGGTTAGAAGGTCTAAGCTCAGATGAGAAAGCATAAAGAGGTGTCTGTCATCGAGTCAACTGAATTCAATACCACAACCAGAAATTTGATCAACTCATGTTTGTATGATATTATATCCTTAATATTAGTGGACAATAAAAAGTTATACAATTTTTAAAATATTTTATTCTATTCAAAATACCAGCCAACAAATATTTTTGATCTGCAATTCAAATCTGAACCGGAGTCAGCCATTTTTGGTAGACACCCAGCTGATATAATTGTTACAACTTTTGCTGATAGATAGCGCAATCGGCAGTGCCAATCAGATGACCGGTTTTTAGGTTTTAGATTTTAGGTTATGTTGTTAGGAAACATTGCTACCAATACGTAAGTTATTAAAATGATTGTATTTGCAGTTTCTATAAAAAAAATGTAGCTGGAGGAAAAATGTTGTGTACATCACGAGCGAAAAATACTTTTTCTCCCTCAGGAAAATTGTTGCCCTCGGCTTCAAACTTTTCCCACAGGGAGAAAAAGTCGTACTTTTCACTCTAGATATACAAATAACTATTTTTCAAACAGCATGAATTTTCAAATTTCCATATTAATATTGGCCTAATAGGTACCCTACCATTCACAATAATATGTTTTATGTACAATATCCATTCATTTACCGCCGTGATACGATATTATAAGATCCATTAGGATCGTGGAAGTTTTCTTCACAGAACCTCTCAATAACGAATACCTCTATGCAGCGAATTTTTTCTCGGCATAATCGACTTCGTTATACAGAGGTTCGACTGTATTTGTTTTTCTTGAAATTATTTAACTTTCAAAATTTCCCGTTTCTCTGAAACATCCTGTACTTGTTTTCAACAGATGATTAGAATTTATTTATTTATTTATTTATTTATTTATTAGATAGAGCAAACAATACAATAGTCGGAAAAGAAAAAACAGGCTATTGCCCAAAACTTGTTAATACGCTAACAAAATCAGTAATTCTTACACCAATTTCTTGTCAGAATTTACTGTGATGGGAAGTATTAGAGGAGGAACTGCGCGAGGTCCACTGTTCAAAGAACTACTAGTAACTTTTGTTGGCAGGTGAAGCTGGTGGGGGAAGGGGCGGACGACGCAGGGGGCGTGTTCGACGACACCATCACCGAGATGTGTGAGGAGCTGCTGAATGGGGGCGTGCCCCTCCTCATAGCCACGCCCAACGCCCTCAACAAGGACGGATACAACCAGGACAAGTATCTGCTCAACCCCGCCCTCACTCACCCGACCCACCTTCTCTGGTTCAAGTTTCTAGGTAGACAACATTTATACACCAATAATGTTAAACTCAATAATTCTACTCGATAATACCATAGAGAAACAATAGCATAAGTAGATATCCCATGGTATAGGGTGTTTATGTCGCAACTTTTACTGTTATCTCAAGCCGATAGTTCATGTAACTCTTTTCCGTGAATCTGTGTGACACTGGTAGTCTCTCATATTGTGCCGCTCATACACACCCCAACAAAATAGTAAAATTCGACAATAATCAACAGTAATCGGCTTGAGATAACAGTAAAAGTTGCGACATAAACGCCCTATACCATGGGATATCTACTCACGCTATTGTTTGTCTATGATAATACCATATTAGCCAAAATAAACAGCACTGAAACTGAATCAGCTGTAGTTCGATCAGCTGATTCAATATTGGTGATAGTTGCCACGGCTTCGCGTTCATTACTTCTTTCTATTTGAGGTTAGTTTTTATTAGCATGGTGCTAACAACACTGTAGAAAAACTTATCGTAGAGCATTATTCTCGCTCATACGGAAATGGACGTGCAGGTGGTCCAAGCTTGTCACACACTGCTTTACGTATTCTGGAACATTTCCACCAAAACCTGCCTAGAAATGCTGCGATTCTCAAGCCCGGTTGTACAACAGACGGTTCTCCACGAGAACCAATCAGAGAAGGCGTTTCTGAAAAGACGGCTTCTCTGATTGGTTCTCGTGGAATAAATCATGGTTAAAATTCAACAGGCTGCAACCGGCACTTGGTGTTGTTAAAAAATTTCGAATAACAGGTAGTGTTCTGACACAGCGAAAGGGCTTTTCAGGTCGCCCAACTACTGTCTAACAGGCAACAATGTTGCAGAAAGTGTCACAGTCACCGAGAATGCGAGCTTCTCTTGAACTGAATATTAACAATAACGTCAATTCACCGTTGGGTCGATCGGTCAATTAGAAGAATGTTCAAAAATATTGGTGGTTTTCCCAAACTGGACAACCATTGAACTGCATAAACGAACTATCCAGAGTTCAATACTGTGCTTCAATGTTAGCAATATGCTAACCATTTATGCTTATCATTTCAGTACTGTTTATTTTGGCTGATACTGTATAAAAGGATGATTACCTGGAAGATGGTGGACCTGCCGCGTTGTCACAGTAAGTGAATTTATTCATTTAGTTCTTAGTACAGGATTTTCGGAAAATCACTGTGCACCCGGATTATGGAATTTAAATAAATGTTTGCTGTTATCGGGGTTTCAAGTTGCGCAGTGGCGGAATGGCGGCACCCCCCCCCCCCACCAACTCCAATGGGTAAGTGAGTTTGTGTCCTCAAGTACCCTCTTCTAGAAAATTTTAGAAATGCTGGCAAATTGAATTTCTTTCAAATTAATAATACTGTTTACCTCTTCCACTTCCTCCATGGCTCACACTTCACATTCACTAATTCAAGCAATTTAAAAACACGACTACTAGTAGTTCTGTGAACAGTAGGCCTCACGCAGTTTCCTCATCCACAAGTAACTGATGTCACCTGTTCTAGTTGATTCAGTTGAATCATAATTTACACTTAAAAACTGTTATTTGTTTTCTCCAAGATCAAAAACTCACGTATGTTTATGAACTCAGTTCACGTTTGAATTTGTATTCCATTTGATGATTTATCCAGTTTCGTGATAATCTTTCCATCTGATAAAAATATTTCTCAACTATTTAAATATTAATTTTTCCCGATCAAGAATATTATAATTTCTTCGGCATTATTCAGTTCATTTAATCATTTTAATCAATTCATTTTTATTTAATTTTTAATCACCTATTAAATTTGTTTTTCAAATTTGAGAATATTGATTCTGATGGCACGCTTCATAAAAAATATTGAAAACTCTACCTTATAGAAATAGACACAAGACACGGTCAGACATCTCTATAATGCATGCAATGAATATAATACTTGTCAGCTGATTGATTATGGCTAATTATTCTATAGTCTGATTGATCCTATCTTCAAAGTAGTTGATATATATATAGTGATAGCCTATCGGAGTATGGAAGAATTCCTTTTCTCTTCATATTAACCTTAAAATGCAAAATTTCAAAAAAAACTTGTGTGTACATCGACGAAAAAGGAATATTCCTGTCAAATCTCATTGAATTCTATCAACGCGTTTGGCCGTAATCGCGTTACATACAGACAGACAAAAGCAAATCAAGTTGAAACATAGACCTCACTACGTTCGGTCAACTAACTCACACGTATAAGAATAACCTTACTTTTAAAACAATATTTGAAATGCGCAAATTTTCGTTAAAGCGGTAGAGACGGTGGGTCGTGGGAAGGAGGGAGAACGCAGCTACCGGAAACCCTCGACAGTAGCCGAGAACGCGCGATGTATTTCGATCATTAGGCCGGTTGCAGACGAACGACTATTGCATGTGGGATGTGGGAGCGATTATTTTCCTTCTGCGGTACCACAAACGCAGCGCATATGGAATGCATTGGCAGGCATGGCAGTGGCACTGATACTTCCACATGGCGTTGCGCGCTTTAGTATGCGATTATTTTCCTTGCGATTGTCGTACCACTGGTTTGAGCACTACGCTTCCCCTAGCTTCTGTACCTCAATCGCAGTCGCTGTGACTTTGAAAACACCTGTATGATAGAAAACATGTGATAAAAACTACCGAGCATGATAAAAACTGTTGCACTAATGCACGTTTTCTCGAATGTAGTGTGAAAGTCTCTCTGTGTTAGGCCGGTTACAGAGCTCGACCGACCTTCAATCAATCAATCAATCAATCAATCATTTATTTATTTTCAAAACATACATGAAAATGTACATGAAAAACTTCAGTGCGTACGTCAGTCGCGCTTGTCTTTTCCATAGATATTCCATGTATCCGTACTGACGGCACGCATGCGCACGGTCAGGACCATGCGTTTTACACTGCGTACGAAGACCATCGGTCGAGCTCGTGCGCATCCGTTCCATCGGTCGACTGACACGCTATCTTGAACAATCTTGAATCTTGATCGGTAGCTTAAAGTGACTGCAAGTATTCCCAATGGTGATACAAGCTCGAAATAACTCTTCAAAATTTCTGATGGACATTCTGAGGTAGTTAAAGAAATGAATCTTCATCCCCAAGCAATCATGTACAGTATGTTATGGTACTAAATTTCCTTTGAAATGCTCTTTGGGCGACCATCGGGTGAACTTGATATCTACGTCTTTTAATATTTCGTTTACGAAGATAATTAGCTGCAATTAAACAATCTGCAAAGACGTCCATTTTGTGAGTCAGAAAAACTGATCTATGGATGCGTGTGGTCAGGATGGTGCACACGCACTGACGGTCGGTCGAGCTCTGTAACCGGCCTTAGTCGTATTGTTCTGTGGTGTGTCGGTTCCACATCCCACATGCGACAGTGGTTCGTCTGCAACCGACCTTATTTGAACGGTCTGAAGCCTGTAGGCTGGGGGCTCTAGCCAAGGACTTGAGGGGGACGGGAGTGATCCGCAAGCTTTCTTCGATTCATATTTGTATTGAGCCTCATACTCATCATGTTCTTATCGGGTTTTTTTCAATTTCGGAGTTTTTCAACATAATTTTGGGCAAAGCCTACAAATATTTATAAGAGTTGAGATTATTTTAATATTTTTAGTCCAATAACTCTACTCATCGCCGCATCAAACGATGACCGGACGCCTCACCAACTTGAAGTTGGTCAATTGTGTGTCTTCGTGTGGTCTGCTGCGAAGTGTATAGTCTGATATGTAAGCTTAGGTTAGGTATAGTATTTTAATCAATTTAAATACAGTCCGATATCACAGTCCTACAATCTGATTGCACAGTGACTTTCCGAAAACTGTATAAGCAAATCAAACAGTGATTTGCCTTGTCTAGTGTAAACTAGTAAGGTAGTTCACTATTATAGTGTGTTTTATCGTATAATATTTATGTATCCATCTATTCCACATTCCATGACGAAGTGCTAGTAAAAAATTTGTTTTTTTACTATTTTTCACAACACTCCAGTAAAGTTTTCTGAATAAAAGTTATTAAAACTAGTACTCTTTTATTCTAGTATGAGTACTACATCTTTTCCAACTGTATTCGAGAAAGTATCAATTGTAATTGAGAATAGTCATTTGTATTTGAGAAATCGTCAGATGTGAATGAGAATAGTCAATTGTATTTGAGAAGTCATCCCTTGTAATTGAGAATAGTGAATTTTATTTGAGAAAGTATCATTTCAATTTGAGAACATACGATTTGAAATCAAGAAGTTGTCAGTTGTAATTGGGAAATGATTTAAAAAAAGTTTTTGAATGAAGCACCATTTTCAAGCTCCAAAATCCATTGAAGAACTGCCGAATTGTTTGATCAAGAGATTCAATTGATTGATGATAAAGTTCAATTGCGCCGTAAACAGAGAATTTGATCTTCATCAAGTGCAATGTTTCACAAAATGTTTGGAGACAAGAGTCGTGTTGCCAACACATACATAGAAATAATTCTCATTAATCATTCGTAAACAGTACAGGGGAAATACTTTCACCATTGAAAATATTTATTTTCACCCCATGCAAAGCCTATGATAGTAATTATTGGAATACTATGTGCGAAGTACAGTATCCTTTCCTGCTCAAATCAAACCTGTACTGTAGGCTACAGAAGAGTCACGACATGTCAATTGGAAAATTTACTTATTTTCAATTGATATCTTCTCATTTACATTTGATGATTTATCACATACAATTCACTATTCTCAATCACATGTGATGACTTCCCAAATACAATTGACTATTCTCATCTACATCTGACATTTTCTCAATTATACTCTCTTTTGGTAGAGAGTTAGTGGGGAGGATATTTTTAATACTCTTTCCGAAGAATGGACATTGATATGTCCAAAGCTCCGCCAATTTATGTACATGCATTACAATATGATTATTATCTATAGTTATTATATTACAAATTGCTTTTTCATATCATATACAGTTAAATAATTATTTTCTTAGTCTATATTATGTAAATTCATCTATAATTTTGCTGTATTGTAAGCTATTGTATATAAGTGTATAAGCCAGTATATATTGTAATCTACATAAATAAAGTACTCAATCAATCAATCAATTACAAGTGACTTTTCTCAAATACAATTGATACTTTCTCAAATTAACTTGATAATTTCTCCAATAAAATTGGAAAAGGTGTAGCTGTAATAACTTTTATTCAAAAAACTTGACTATAGTGTCATGAAAAATAGTTCAAAAATTATTTAATTTCTATTTATTGGTGATTTATTTATTATTTATTTTATTTTATTGATTTTCAATCAATTATGCATCCAGAATTGTAATATTTTAGCATAAAAGTTAATGAATCTAATTTGATTTTCAGGAATCCTGCTTGGAGTGGCGATGCGAACTAAGAAGCCCCTAGCTCTACCGCTTTCTCCGCTCGTCTGGAAATTGCTCATTCAAGAGCCTGTCAACATAGTCGACCTGGAAGAGAATGACTGCATATATGCCAGGAGTCTGATCGGCGTTCGCGATATCCACCTATCCGGAGTTACTGAGGCCAATTTCCATGAGGTCAGTGAAAAACATGCTATTCAGATCAACGGGCAAAACAAAAACCCTGCTGAACAATTTATTTTTCCTACAGTTACGTTGAAAAGTGTCCATTGCTGCA
This sequence comes from Nilaparvata lugens, assembly GCF_014356525.2. Classification (NCBI taxonomy): domain Eukaryota; kingdom Metazoa; phylum Arthropoda; class Insecta; order Hemiptera; family Delphacidae; genus Nilaparvata; species Nilaparvata lugens. The sequence continues at coordinate 41,922,806 of NC_052512.1, forward strand.
CTGATTACAGAACGCAAAGAATCACTTTTCCGCTCTAGTGCGGGAAAAATTTTTCTGCACTGCAGATTTGCAACATGGCAACGCAAAATACTTAGTAGGTTATATGGAGCAACAGTGCAGCAAAATCAAAATGAAGTTGGTAACAGTGACTGCTGTGGCTGCTATAGTGAGCAGAGGTGCAACCAAGCACAACGCGCTAATTATTATTCATTATATATTATAACCAACGACAACGAGGACTTTAGGATTTTAGGATTAAGGCTTTTATCAATAATAAAATTACACAGAAAAACATTTGATGCATTTCAGGCAATTTTACCCATAATTCCCACTTTTCATATTCAATGGTAACTGTAGGAAAAACTTAATGTGAAATACGTGCGCAAAGTTCCTCTGCTGCACTCAAGAAACCATTCCGCCCTCGCCTACGGCTCGGGCGTAAACGTTTCTTTCGGTGCAGCAAACTGTCACTTTGCGCACTAGTTGCACAAATAACTATTACAATTCAAAGCCAAGCAATATCCCTTCAACAATATTACAAAATAACACATCATGTTGTTCAATCCATAATGATAACAGCTGATAAATTTGAAAATTGGTGAACTAGGACCCCATAAAATGGCGATTTTGCAATGCATCACGGGATCTTGTCATGACCTGTATTTATCAAAGACCTTAAAGATGTATAGACTCACATGCAGCGCTAGTGTCGTACTTGGAATTGAAATCCGCCATTGAGGGGGCAACCCATAAGATTATTACATACCAATGCCACCAATGCCTTTGTGATCTATAGTATTACAAATAAATAATATATAATATCTCGTGCTAAAATACCCCAATGGCGGCCTTCAATTTCAAGTAAGAGCTATCATTGGGAAGGCATAGGCATTGTGGGTCTATATCTCTTTAAGGTCTTTGGTATTTATAGACCTAGGAATCTAGTGACTATCAGTGGCGAAGCTACCAATAACTGAAAGGGGAGTCTAGGAACTCTAAAGCTCACCGCTTGTATTTCAGAACACATTCTTATTCAAAAGACAAGGAGAAAACGGAGTTTGAAGCAAATACTTCTTCACCAGATCATTACACTCATCCATTGCATGATTATTAAGAAATAAGAAAGTACCCTGAAAGTTCAACAACAAATTAAAGATAAATCTGAAATGGAAAAAGGATTTAGTTTCATTATTATTGAGTGAAACGAGAAGTTTATTATTGAGTTTTTTTGAGAAAAAAAGTTCAACAACAAATTAAAGATAAATCTGAAATTGAAAAAGGATTTAGTTCCATTATTATCGACTAAAACAAGAACTTTATTTTTGAGTTTTTTTGAGAAAAAACTTTTTGTGCATTCAAGCATAGAGAAATAATAGCATAAGTAGATAGATACTCCATGGTATAGGGTGTTTATGTCGCAACTTTTACTGTTATCTCAAGCCGATAGTCCACGTAGTTATTTCCCGTGAAGCTGTGTGACACTTGTAGTCTCTCATATTGTGCCGTTCATACACTCTTACCCGGTTAAAACAGTGTTAGATATTGAATAAATAATACTCTTTATATCAACCAACCACCTTTATATTAATACATTCAAGACTAAACTGTTATTAACGTTGTTAATATTAAAACTATCTATTAATATTAAATTAAAACTTTCTCCAAAACTTCAAGAATTGAGGTAACCGTTTCAATGTCGTTCTCCCCTGATAATGTGTTGTACAATTTAAGTCCATCAGGTCCCAGTAAGTTTTTCAATCTCGCTACTTGTATTTCTCGAGATTTCTTTACAGTCTCGGTAGCAGTCAAATAAATTGTTACTTCTTCTTTGAAGTTGGCAAAATTATTTGCGATATCCCCATGTATAACTAGCATACTTGGTTTGTTGAATTCCATTTTCAATATTGAGCTATCACTTCTCACTTGAACACTTAATAATTCAATTATTCTTGTTTTATTTTATTTTCGACTGCGCCATGTTAGATATTGAATAAATAATACTCTTCATATCAACCAACCATCTTTATTTTAATACATTCAATACTAGACTGTTATTAACGTTCTGGTAACTAATGTATTGAAATCATATGATAATAATAAAAATATAATCTGTAACAAACAGTAAAAATAGGCAATAATCGACAGTAATCGGCTTGAGATAACAGTAAAAGTTGCGACATAAACGCCCTATACCATGGGATATCTACTTATACTATTGTTTCTCTATGATTCAAGGCTGTGCAGAAGCTAAAAATAAACTTTCTACTGGTGATATTTTTCAAAGTTTCTCGATTTGTATATAATCAAGCTATCAAAATAAAATAGTTTTCTCAGAAAAAAAAAAAACATTTTTTCCGATCATTACTTTTCGAGATATGAGCGCCTAAGAGATAAATCCATGAGATTTAGAGGATAAATTCTTCATGGTAATTTTGATCAAGTAAAACAAAAATTTTCTTAAAATATCAATTTCAGAGAAAGTTATTAAATTTACTGAAAATAACAAAAAACAACTTTTAATTGAGTTATTTTTGGTAAATTGAATAACTTTCTCAAAAATTGAAATTTTCAAAAGATTTTTGTTTTATTCAATCAACAATACCGAGGAGAATGTATCCTATAAATCTCTTGGATTTCTTACCGAATTTGAAATGTTCTGTCCCAAAAATTTAAACTTTATGCGCTCATTTCTCAAAAAGTAACCATCGGAAGAAAAATGTTTTTATGAGAAAACTATTTCATTTTGATAGCTTGATTATATACAATTGCTGATTAGCTTGATTGATTGTGTGTGTGTGTAGTATGTCTGTGAATACGATAACTCCATTCCTAATCAACCGATTGACTTGAAATTTTAAACTTAAGGTCCTTATACTATGAGGATCTGACAATAAGAAATTCAATAAAATTGAATTCAAAATTGCGGATAATTACTAAAAAGCCATGTTTTTCACGGTTTTCTCGAAAATGGCTCTAACGATTTTCTTCAAATTTATACCATGGATAGCTATTCATAAGCCCTATCGACTGACATGAGTCTCATTCATGGGAAAATTGCAGGAGCTCCGTAATATTCTTGAGAAAATGGCGGATAATCACTAAAAAACCATGTTTTTCAAGGTTTTCTCGAAAACGGCTCTAACGAATTCCTTCAAATTTATACCATGGATAGCTATTTATAAGCCCTATGAACTGACATGAGTCTCATTTCTGGGAAAATTGCAGGAGCTCCGTAATATTCTTGAGAAAAATGGCGGTTTATTACTAAAAACCATGTTTTTCACGATTTTCTCAAAAATGACGACCGATTTTCTTCAAATTCATACCCTGTACAGTTATTTATCAGCTCTATCAACTGGCATGAGTCTCCTTCCTAGGAAACTAATGGGGGGTCCACCCCATCCTTGATAAATGGACTTAGTAACCTCCTTCACGTGCATGAGGTAGGTAGGTAGCGCAGTTCATAAAAAGAACACATAGTCGAGATATTTCTTCTGTAGAACAGCTGTTTTGACGACTTTAAAAAAATGAGGACTAAAAAAATAATCGATTTTCACAATTTACACAAAGGAAAAAGTACTCTGAAAACAATTATATATACACATATACAGAAGTCTGATCGTAATTTCAAATATGAGCAAGGAAAGTTGTGTGAGTGTACCACACCAGATTTTTTTCTTTTATCTGTCCATTAATAAGTTGATTTATCCTGGAACTATTTCTATGTGTAAACTGTAAAAAATGGGATTTTGATTCATTAATTCCTAATTTGAGTTGAGAAAGGTATTGGGCTATGGCATTAATGTTCAAGAAAGATTCTATTTAAATAAATAAATGTTTATTTCCCAAAAAAACTAAAACTACAACATCAATTACACAAAATATTAGATAAATTACAATATTACATACAATAGTTAGTTACAAAAAATTCTTTTAATGTGTCCTCTACTTGTTTAGTTTTTTCTGTGTGGAAATTGACCTACTCCACTATGGCGTACCATGTTCTAGAGTAGGTTATTTCTAAAGGTGCGTACAGACTTTCGCTCTGCTCCGCAACCGAACGTCACTCCAGCAGAGCGATTGATGATCGACCGGGGAGCAACAGTGGTTCGACCGGGGAACGCGAGAAGATCTAACATCTTCCGTAACGTTCATGATGGGTGCGTGGGCGGAGCGACTGTGGTTCGATGGTGGTACGAGGGCGGTACGAGGGAGGAGCGTGCTCGGTGCGGGTTGGAAGCGCGAATATGTGTACGCAGCTTAACACACTTGCTGCAAATGTATGATGTGTCATCGGCAAACTCTACCCTGGAATATAACTTTTGGCACATCATTTATATATAGCAAAAACAACAAAGGGCCAAGTATAGAGCCCTGAGGTACACCAGCCTTCACTGATACTCTATCCGATATAAGTAATGAATTATCTTCCCTTGTTGATATCCAACAAGTAGTCGATGCCCTAGCATAGGCTTATCCAATACTTTAAGTAATTATTCTCACAAAGTAATGTCCGTACAAACTAGACAACGTCATTTTCTATAGTGAGGTCCACGTTATAATGACAGTATTTGATGAACTTTGGTTTTGCTATCCTTGTCTATCATTCGACAAAGCCGGTGGTACTATCCTTTTCTAGGTCCACAACGATGCCAATTATGTTTTTGACAGTGTAGAAATATAATTAATTAATGCAGAGAATCGGCATCGCTATTCTCCTATCTTTATCTACTGCCATTATAACGTGGACCTCACTATAGGCCCTTGACGCTTGACGCTCAGACGCTTCCTGTGTGTATCATGAACGCTCTGACCACGCCACGCCACGCTCCGCTCCGCCACGCTCCGCTCCGCTCCGCTCCGCTTTCAGTGTGTTTGTATCCTATGGCGTTTCATAGTGACGGAGGCAAAGCTGCGGGGCGCTTACTGTCAAATATCTAGGTATAATTGTAGATGATCGATTGAAATAGGATGAGCATATGTCGTACACAACTAAGAAAATAAGAAAGCTCATTTATAAGTTCTACCAGCTTCGTCATATAATTATTAGTAAAGATAGGATTAAAATAGTATATTTCTCACTTGTAGAGTCACTTTTGAGATAAGGACTGTTGGTTTGGGGTGCAGCAAATTACAACCATAGAGAAACAATATTAAAAATATCCTCCCCACTAACTCTCTACCAAATTGAGA
>NC_052512.1:41932998-41957998 GCF_014356525.2 Nilaparvata lugens
CAGTTGTTACTCAATTCATCTCATTGTGGAAATACAGCAATAGACTGGCTTCTCCACACATCTGTGTAATCACTTGTCAGCTGATTTATGATGAATAATTCTATAGTCTGATTTTTACTCTAATATTGGCGTATGAAGGAGGCTCCTTTTTCCTTTTATATTATCCTTGAAATGCAAAATTTCCAAAAACCATGTAGGCTATATATACGTCGACGCGCAATTAAAAAAGGAACATACCTGTCAAATTTCATGAAAATCTATTACCGCGTTTCGCCGTAAATGCGCAACATATAAACATTTAAACATTAAGAGAAATGCCAAACCGTCGGCTTGAATCTTAGACCTCACTTCGCTCGGTCAATAATCCTTGATTTACAAGAACAAGAACAATTTTCAACAATAAATAAATGAATAATTGAAGCATTTATTATTGAAATGTCATTAATAAAAAATTGAAAACCTGAATAATTCACATATTATCTGAACTAGAATATTGTTTTTAAAATGCATAATTTTGTTACGCGCAAATTGAATTAGATTGGATTTTCAAATGTACCGCCATAAAGACCCCATAAAATGGCCGCTCCATAAGGAACACGAGTGTCATGACCTGTATTTATAGACCTTGCTATAGTGAGGTCCACGTTATAATGGCAGTGAAGAAAGATAGGAAAAAAACGTTGCCAAGTCTCTCCATTTTGCCACTGAGTGTACACAGCTGTTACTCAATTCATCCCATTAAATTTAATCTAATAATAATTATCATTTCCTTGATAAAATAATCAATTCAATGTCAAATTGATCAAGAAAATATATTTTTTCATAATTTGATTCAAAAATTTGCTTTTATGACAGATCAGATTTTTATTTTTATACAAACCTGAAATGGCGGCAAATTTAAAAAGCTGTGATACAACAATCTGAATTTCAAAACAACATAAATTGAGTAATTTGGTAGGTATTCTATTCCAATTTCCTTTCAAAATAATAGAAAAATAGAAATCCTATTCAGAAATGAGTAATTTTAATGGATTAATTCTGAAATAACTTTTCAATAATATACCGGTACGAGTAGGTCTAACCTATACGGGTAGGCTAACTTAAGCATGGATGAAGTCTAGGATGGTTAGTCATCAACTTTTAAAATGCCATTTCAATTTGTGTTTCTCATAAGGTAATGTTTTAAAATTATTTCATTGTTTCAAAAATACATTTTAAATCAATTATACGACTTGTGTACTCAAGTATTTTGATAGAATGAAGGAAAAAAATGGCGGCTGAGAATATGGTTTGTTCAGTTTTGTACAGTCACTGTCTAAAGTGAATATAAATTATTCTGGCAAATAGACAACATTGCAAAGCGAGAGAGAGATAGTGCTATCTGTTTTGTCGTATGATAGAAAATGCCAGCAACAATATTGTCTATCGAACACTTCCATTATAATGTGGACCTCACTATAGAATGATATCATAAAAAATCATTTTCAGAAAATACATCTATATAGCCCTTAATTTATTACTAGGATGGGTGAAAAATCACCCAGGGCTTGACAAATTTCGATGCCCTAGGTTGGTAACGATGCCTACAGATATAGTTCTTTGTAATCTCCTAACCATAATACCATAGAGAAACAATAGCGTAAGTAGATATCCCATGGTATAGGGCGTTTATGTCGCAACTTTTACTGTTATCTCAAGCCGATAGTCCACGTAGTTCTTTCCCGTGAAGCTTCATGACGGTGGTAGTCTCTCATATTGTGGCGTTCATACACTCTTACCCGGTCAAAACAGTAAAAATCAACAATAATCGACAGTAATCGGCTTGGGATAACAGTAAAAGTTGCGACATAAACGCCCTATACCATGGGATATCTACTCAAGCTATTGTTTCTTTATGATAATACTTTATCCTCCTTGCTCCTAACCAATAGTGTACTTCAAGACAGCGTGACAAGTGTTAGTGTTCCTGTGCTATAGTGAGGTCCACGTTATAATGGCAGTGGATAAAGATAGAAGAATAGCGATGCCGATTCTCTGCATTAATTAATTATATTTCTACACTGTCAAAAACATAATTGGCATCGTTGTGGACCTAGAAAAGGATAGTACCACCGGCTTTGTCGAATGATAGACAAGGATAGCTAAATCAAAGTTGATCAAATACTGTCATTATAACATTATAACGTGGACCTCACTATAGAGTGCAGAGACTGATGAATGGGCTGAGTAGAGGGTCACACTTTGAATCGGAATCGAAGTAAGGAGATTTATTCATTTTATTTATTAATAATCATTACATTACATCAATTTTGGGAATAATCCCATTTGACAGATAACTTGTCAGTACTAATACTAATCCTAATACTATAATACATACAATCAAAATAATAAAATATTTATTCAGGTATCAAGTGTCAAGTATCTTTAAGGATGGTAATGATATATATCATATATATAAAAAAAATCAATTTTCTTGTGAATAAAATTCTGAGATTGCGTGATTGATGTTGGAGTCAATTGTTCGTTGGTAATATGTCTATCTTTTTCTTTTTTTTCTTTTTTAATTTACACTCAACAACATAGTCGTCGTGATCATGATGATCATCATCATCATCGTCATCTTTATCGTCTCCATCATCATTGTCATACCCCTCGTTATCATCTTCAATTGTTGGTTCAAAATATTGACATAATGATCTTGTTCTTTTTTTCTTATTAATTTATACTTCATTATATTCATCATCATCATATCATGTATCATCATCATCTATCATCATCATATTCCTCTTTTTCATCTTCTATTTTAGTTGTTCAAAAAAATATTGTAGTCTCTATCTCTCTTTAATTTAGTGAAATTTCTATATTAGATTAGACTTATACTATATTATATTATACTATTAATATATTAGAATATTGTAATTTCTTTAGTGTCAAGAGGGCTATTATTTATTTATTTATTTATTTATTTCATTGACAATTGCAAATCATAATATATAATAAATATAATATGATTGGGAGAAGACAACAGGCATAGCCCAAAACTGTCTTCTCCCAAATTTTTACAAATAAAAGTTTCAAAAAAGAATAAGGTTAAGATTTCACTTTCACTTCAAAAAGTCCAATTTCCACTTCAAAACTGATGACTAAAATAAAAATTTTGATATTTAAAAACTGATTAAAAACAAAAATATTCCACTCAAATCTCTACAAATTGGAAATTTTTGAGTACCTAATTTTGCAAAATTTTGAGCCAGAAAAGAAACACAAAGAAACACTATTAGCACAGCTGATTTGATTGTGGGAAGTATTTCTTCCTGGTGCCCTCATATTGTAATGTAAATAAATAATAATTTCGACTGATATGGCGAGCGAAGCGAGCCTGACGGCTAGTATCTCATAAACGAAGCGTTTTAGAAAAAAAAATTATTCCACATTTTCTCTTTGTTTTGACCCATAGAACCTATAGTGAGGTCCACGTTATAATGACAGTATTTGATCAAGTTTGGTTTTGCTATCCTTGTCTATCATTCGACAAAGCCGGTGGTACTATCCTTTTCTAGGTCCACAACGATGCCAATTATGTTTTTGACAGTGTAAAAATATAATTAATTGATGCAGAGAATCGGCATCGCTATTCTCCTATCTTTATCCACTGTTATTATAACATGGACCTCACTATATATTATATTATACTGTTAATATATTAGAATTGTAATTTCTGTTGTGTCAAGAGGGCTATTATGGGAAGGATTTCTTCCTCGTGCCCTCATATTGTAATGTAGATAAATAAATAATTTAGACTGATATGGCTAGCGAAGTGAGTATCTCATAAACGAAGCGTTTTAGGGAAAAAAATTATTCCACATTTTCTCTTTGTTTTGAACCATAGAACCTATTCCCGAAGTTTGGCTCTGTACTTTTGGGACCACTCTGTATAGATGGGAATAAAATCATAGAGAAACAATAACTTACGCTATTGTTTCTCTATGATCTAAGATCTAACTAAGATCAGACCTCTCAACAGAGTCTAACATAGACCTATAGACAGCTGTTGTTTTAGGAGTAAGTTTGAGTTTCTTTTCACGTTCTAAAATTTTCAATTATTAATACAGTATTTTCAGTTATTAGTGATGATTTAGTGAAGTATTCTTATTAAATTTGGTTTTCAACTTTCCTAAATTCTAAATTCCTAGTTTATAAATATTTTGGACTCAAAATTGGACAAAAATCGTGAAATGTAAACATAACCTATTTTTGGACAATTTCTTTCTAAATTTGGGAAAGGAACAGTTTTGGGCTTTAAGCCTGTTGTTCCTTTCCCAATCATTCATAGTTGAAAATGATAGTGTATGTTTCAATGTATAAATAAATAAATAAATGATAAAATTCAATTGAATTCAATTTCAGGTGGCAGCAGTTAGGGAAGGCATGGCCTGGCTGGTTGCCGTGCCACTACTGTCGCTGGTGACAGCCGCGCACTTGGAACAGCTGGTGTGCGGGCATGCGCGTGTGTCGGTCGCCCACCTGCGACGCATCGCCTACTATCGTGATCAGCTGACCGACAGCTGTCAACTGGTGCGCTGGCTGTGGATGGTGCTCGACTCGTTCACCGACCACGAGCGAGTTCTGTTCATGCGATTTGTGTCGGGACGATCGAGGCTTCCTGCAAATCTTGCCGATTTCTCTCAACGGTAAAACATCGCTAAAAACTAGAATCTAGTGACTAACAACACATAACCGTTGAATCTATAGTGAGGTCCACATTATAATGGCAGTGGAAATCTGGCAGTGGCATAGAATCTCCTCAGGTGTTTTTGCACTCAGACAGATTAGAAGGTTAAATGATTCCAAACTGACAATGGCAGTCTTCCATTCCCTAATTATGTCACATATTCGCTATGCCATTGTTGTTTGGGGTGGGTCCTGTCAGAATTTGGAGAGAGTTTTCAGGCTGCAAAAAAAAGCTATACGGTCATTAAAAGGAATTATGCCTCTCGAATCTTGCAGGAATCATTTCAAGGAGCTAGGCATTATCACCGTTCCCTCTCTTTACATTTATGAGGTGATTATGTACTTCAGGAGAAATAAGGCTTCGGCTAGAAATAGTGATTCCCACAGGTATCAAACCAGAAATAGAGGAGACTTTGCTTCCATGTACCATAGGACAGCTCTTTTTGAAAAGAAGCCAACATGGGTCTTAAATTTTTTAGAAAGCTTCATGATGATATGAAAAACGTTGAAGATCTCAATTTATTCGGAAAGAAGTTAAAAGAGTTATTGATGGAAGGTGTATTTTATACCACACAGGAATATATGTTTAGGGAGGGGCCCTTTGTGTGTTGATATGTTTGTATGTGTGTGTATGTGTATGTATGTATATGAGTATGTGTCATGTGTATTTTTTCTTATTGAAAGTAATGTTTTCAAGAATTTTTTTTTGACAATTCTCATACTCTGTTAAGAGTCTCTGGGAAGATATTAAAAACAAACAAACAAACAAGTGTACGATTGACAATACTGTTGCTGTCCTTTTCTATCATACAACAAAACAGATAGCACTATCTCTCTCTCTCGCTTTGCAATGTTGTCTATTTGCCAGAATATTTATATTTACTTTTGACAGTGACTGTACAAAACTAAACAAAAAATTCTCAGCCGCCATTTTTTTTCTTCATTCTATCAAAATACTTGAATACACAAGTCGTATAATTGATTTAAAATGTATTTTTGAAACGAGGAAATAATTTTCAAACATTACCTTATGAGAAACACAAATTTAAATACCTGAAATGACATTTTAAAAGTTGATTCATAACTAAGATCCTAGACTTCATCCATGCTTCAGTTAGCCTATGGTACCCGTATAGGTTAGACCTACTCGTACCGGTATAAATAATATTGAAAAGTTATTTCAGAATTAATCCATTGAAATTACTTATTTTTTAATAGGATTTCTATTTTTCAAGTGTATTTTCCTATTTTTTTTATAGGTTAGACCTACTCGTACCGGTATAAATAATATTGAAAAGTTATTTCAGAATTAATCCATTGAAATTACTTATTTTTTAATAGGATTTCTATTTTTCAAGTGTATTTTCCTATTTTTTTTATAGGTTAGACCTACTCGTACCGGTATAAATAATATTGAAAAGTTATTTCAGAATTAATCCATTGAAATTACTTATTTTTTAATAAGATTTCTATTATTTTAAAAATAATTTGGAATAGAATACCTACCAAATAACTCAATTTCTGTTGTTTTGAAATTCAAATCGGTGTATCACAGCTTTTTAAATTTGCCGCCATTTCAGGTTTGTATAAAAATAAAAATCTGATCTCAGTCATAAAATCAAATTTTTGAATCAAAATATGAAAAAATATATTTTCTTGATCAATTTGACATTGAATTGATTATTTTATCAAGGAAATGATAATTATTATTAGATTAAATTTAATGGGATGAATTGAGTAACAGCTGTTTACAGTCAGTGGCAAAATGGAGAGACTTGGCAACGTTTTTCTCCTATCTTTCTTCACTGCCAAGTCATGATAAAAATTTTATTATTTCAAATAAATCAGTTGGTTTGTGGCTCGTTTACACTTGGCTTGTTCTCAACCAACAACTCGGTTTTGGCGGTTTGATTTGTTTTAATCTATGTTTGAAGACGATTGCTTCCATGTCGACCGATTGATACATCGAGATCAAGACATCGATACGGAACTCAAACTATGAACCCAGCTGTAGGAGCCAAGTTGTACTATGTGGCTATGGTGCTACGTCACGTTGTCATAGCAACCATACAATACGCCATGCTTATTATGAATGAATTGAGAGTATCATGAGTTGGAGACTGAATAGATAGCCAGTCTGCTCTCTGCTGTCGGCTAGACAGGGTGCCACAGAACAGTTTGGAAGGTGGTCTGGCCAGCTCTTATCCAAATTTGCAAAGAAATATATGCGTGATAATAAAAAAATAATATTCATATCAATCATAATTGATTTTGGGGAGTCTCAGACTCTTAGGGCCGGTTTCCGAGCTCGGGATTTAGCTAAGTTCTAGACTTTAACTGGCTTTAAACTCTGGAGTCAGAAAATTGGCTTTCCGAGTCAGAGCATTAACGTAGTCGAGAACTTGAATAGATCATGGGGTTTAGAGATCACGTTAGACCCTGGAGTTTATAATTTCGCTTTCTGAGTGAAGGGCTTCTAAGTCCAGGACTTGAATTAGATTCTCGCCCCTTTCCGAGTCGAGGATTTATTAAAAATCGTTACGTTCAGGACTTGGAACAGCGTAATTTTAAACCCTCGACTGGGGTAGGGTTTAAATTTAAGCTCTAGACTTAACTGAGCAAACACAATTCAGTTATTGTTTTGGAGTAGATGAAAAGCCAAATAGATGTCGTGGAATACCTAAATTATTTGGATTAGTCCATCTAAATTCATAATTTATAGTTTGCAAGTTTATCTTGCAATAAAATTGTATCAAATCAATAAAATTGTTTTGAAATAGTTTTCAGATAATGAAAGTGGACAGGGCTCTCAATGGACTGCCGACGGCTCAAACATGTTTCTTCCAGCTGCGTCTGCCACCCTACAGCAGTGTCGAGGTGATGGCTGAACGGTTGCGTTACGTCATTAACAACTGTCGATCAATCGATCTCGATCACTACATGCTCACTCGAAATGCTGAACTAATGTCTGATGATGAGTGATTTACTAAAAAGTAGCTATTCTGTTTTTGAAATTATTTAAGAATTTGTTATGTATAAAAATCTGAATATTTGTTTTATAAATTAAAGCTAATTTGAAGTTTTTTGCATTTTCAATCATCATGAAATCTGGGATTTTGAGACTGGTTCCACTCAAAATTCTTTTACCTCCACCAACTGTCAAAAGTACTTACTTTACTCCCTGAAACATAATACTAAAGTGTCACTTTTTCGCTCTCGGTAGTAAAAAACAGAAAAACTCCCTAGGGAGTAAAAGTGGCTCCATTTAAATAACATAGGAAGCATCTCTATTTCAAAAACTCACATTGTAATAGGTTAGAAGGTCTAAGCTCAGATGAGAAAGTGTAATAGAGGTGTCTGTCATTGAGTCAACTGAATTCAATACCACAACCAGAAATTTGATCAACTCATGAAATATAATATGTTTGTATGATATTATATTCTTAATATTAGTGGACAATAAACATTTATACAATTTTTAAAATATTTTATTCTATTCAAAATACCAGCCAACAAATATTTTTGATCTGCAATTCAAATCTGAACCGCGTGATCTGGAGTCAGCCATTTTTGGTAAACACCCAGCTGATATAATTGTTACAACTTTAGCCGATAGATAGTGCAATCGGCAGTGCCAATCAGATGGCCGGTTTTAAAGTTTTAGATTTTAGGTTATGTTGTTAGGAAACATTGTCACCAATACGTAAGTTATTAAAATGATTTTATTTGCAGTTTCTATAGAAAAATGTAGATGGAGGAAAAATGTTGTGTACATCACGAGCGAAAAATACTTTTTCTCCCTCAGGAAAATTGTTGCCCTCGGCTTCGCCTTGGGCTTCAAACTTTTTCACACAGGGAGAAAAAGTTGTACTTTTCACTCTAGATATACAAATAACTATTTCGCCACACTGTACAGAAAGCAGCTGTTTTCCAGTCCCCACGTAGATCTGAAAGACATTGTTTGCAGATGACTCTTGTCTGACGTCAGAACAGGTTTCTTTCTGGCCTAGGCCGGAAAGAGTACTCTTTCCAGCCGCTAACATGGAACTAAGAAAGGAGATCAAAAAACAGCTGATCAAAAAACTTTTCATTATTGTGTTCATTATTCAATAATTAAAACATTTATAATAATATCATTTTATTGTCATTTGAAAGAATAAAAAAGTATAAACTCAACCTCCCACATAATTGAACATCATCTTTTAGGTTATTTAGACAAATCAGAATGAAAAATAAAAATACTTGGACAATTTCCTGATATTCAGATTACCTCAGATTTGCTAGAGCTATCACCTGCCACTTCTGCTTTCGGAAGTGCTTAGTAAACAATTATTATTATTTTATATGTATTGTTTATTTTTGTGTGTGGCGAAAAATAGCGTTCGCACCACGGGCAAAAATGTTTTCCGGTTCTCAATCTTTTCTAGTCCTCGGTCTACGGCCTCGGACTTGAAAACCGATTTTGAGCCGGAAAATCTCATTTTCTGCTCTAGGTGAGAAATATACTATATCTTGAATACTTTCGAAATGGGATTCTTCAAAGGAAAATTGTGCATTATCAAACGGGGACCGAGCGTCGCTCTGGAGTACAAAAGCATAAAAAATTTATTACGAAAGAAGAAATTATAATAACATTCATACAGAATTGTTCTATCCAATCACAGTAAATTGAGATTAATTCCCAGAGGAATGCAAAAATTTCCCTCACAAAGGAACTAGAGATTGAAGGAACAAAGGATTGTGTGGGACTGTGTCAAAATTATGACTCAGCTGTTGAACTTTTGTAATCATTCAATATAAAGATTCTATTTCACTAGGTCTCATCCCTGGGAAAACTCGCTGAAGGACATTAAAAGGATAATTATGGTTCATCCTTGGAGAAACAGCTGACAATAATTATTTCGTCATATGTTGGTGATGGAAGTGAGTGAGCGAGTTCATGTGTGTGGGACTGTGTCAAAATTATGACTCAGCTGTTGAACTTTTGTAATCATTCAATATAAAGATTCTATTTCACTAGGTCTCATCCCTGGGAAAACTCGCTGAAGGACATTAAAAGGATAATTATGATTCATCCTTGGAGAAACAGCTGACAATAATTATTTCGTCGTCTGTTGGTGATGGAAGTGAGTGAGTGAGTTCATGTGTGTGGGACTGTGTCAAAATTATGTCTCAGCTGTTGAACTTTTGTAATCATTCAGTCAGGTACTTAGTGCCGGTTGCACAAAAGCCGGTTAAATTTTAATCCTGATTAACTTCACGTTAACCAAATCAGAGAAGACCATTTCAAAAAGGTGGATCCACTGGAATTAATCAGGATTGAAAATAATCCGGCTTTTTGCAACCGGCACTAAGTACCTGATTGAATGATGACAAAAGTTCAACTGCTGAGTCATAATTTTGACACAGTCCCACACACATGAACTCACTCACTCACTTCCATCACCAACATATGACGAAATAATTATTGTCAGCTGTTTCTCCAAGGATGAACCATAATTATCCTTTTAATGTCCTTCAGCGAGTTTTCCCAGGGATGAGACCTAGTGCAATCGAATCTTCATATTATGAACCTACAATGTTCTGAATTTCGTGAGAATCGTTAGAGCTGTTTTCGAGATCCGGTGAAATACAAACATATAAACATCCAAACATCTCACTGGTAATCTCACAACTTTGTGTCCGTGTTTCGCGGCAATCTCATCAACTACATACTTCTTTGCTGGCCTATTCGCAGAAACAATTTTCAACGATTTCGATTTCTTAACATCTTGTACATAATCAATTTTATGAATGTCCAGCCACTGTTTTATTTCCTCTTTCCGAGAACCTGAGGTTGGAATTTTGTCACAGACAACGGTAAGCTGGGTTTACACCAAAGTTATTGAAAAATTTTGATAAGTTAATGCTTATAGATTCTATTAGATTGAACATAACTCATCATACACATGATGATCATATGTGTTTATCAAGCTCCGTTCAATCTAAATATCGGGAACCGAGCTTCGCTCTGGAGTAAAAAGGCATAAAAAATTTATTACGAAAGAAGAAATTATAATAACATTCATACAGAAATGTCCCATCTAATAACAGTAAATTGAGATTAGTTCCCAGAGGAATACAAAAATTAAAATAGAAAAAATTGAAATAATTATCAGATGTTTTTCCAAGGATGAATAATAATTATCCTTTTAATGTCCATCAGCGAGTTTTCCCAGGGATGAGACCTAGTGCAATCGAATCTTTATATTACAAACCTACTATACTCTGAATTTCGTGAGAATCGTTAGAGCCGTTTTCGAGATCCTGTGAAATACAAACATCTAAACATATATTGCTCGTTTAATAGTATAGGATAGAATCTATAAGGATTAAGTTATTTTATTGGGTGTTGTAAACCCAGCTTAAGAGTTGTAACTGTTCATACATCAATCTTGAAAATGATATTCAAGTGGAAATAGAATTAAACAGTTTTGTTATAGTTAGGTCCACGTTATAATAGCAGTATGTGATTTGCTATGGTGTTGCTATCCTTGTGTATCATTCAACAAAGCAGATGGCACTATCTCTTACACGCATTGCAAGGTTGCCACATCGTATATCAACAATGTAGAAATTCAACTGATTGACAGAATAGGGTAAAGGGTTAGGTTTTATTTAGGTTATATTTAATAATGTTTCATAAGGATAGGTTAGGTTTTTGCTTTGAAATTGCAATATGCTAGAAGGGGCTAGGGACCAGATAGAGTTATGTTTTTTGTTGCTTCAAAGGTTTTATTAAGGTTATATTTAATAATGTTTCATAAGGATAGGTTAGGTTTTTGCTTTGAAATTGCAATATGCTACAAGGGGCTAGGGTCCAGGTAGAGTTATGTTTTTTGTTGCTTCAAAGGTTCTATTAAGGTTATATTTAATAATGTTTCATAAGGATAGGTTAGGTTTTTGCTTTGGAATATTGCAATATGCTAGAAGGGGCTAGGGACCAGATAGAGTTATGTTTTTTGTTGCTTCAAAGGTTTTATTAAGGTTATATTTAATAATGTTTCATAAGGATAGGTTAGGTTTTTGCTTTGAAATTGCAATATGCTACAAGGGGCTAGGGTCCAAGTAGAGTTATGTTTTTTGTTGCTTCAAAGGTTTTATTTAGGTTATACTTAATAATGTTTCATAAGGATAGGTTAGGTTTTTGCTTTAAAATTGCAATATGCTAGAAGGGGCTAGTGTCCAGGTAGAGTTATGTTTTTTGTTGCTTCAAAGGTTTTATTAAGGTTATATTTAATAATGTTTCATAAGGATAGGTTAGGTTTTTGCTTTGGAATTGCAATATGCTAGAAGGGGCTAGGGTCCAAGTAGAGTTATGTTTTTTGTTGCTTCAAAGGTTCTATTAAGGTTATATTTAATAATGTTTCATAAGGATAGGTTAGGTTTTTGCTTTGAAATTGCAATATGCTAGAAGGGGCTAGGGTCCAAGTAGAGTTATGTTTTTTGTTGTTTCAAAGGTTTTATCTAGTTTATATTGAATAATGTTTTATAAGGATAGGTTAGGTTTTTGCTTTGGAATATTGCAATATGCTAGAAGGGGCTAGGGTCCAAGTAGAGTTATGTTTTTTGTTGTTTCAAAGGTGAAAGGATAGGTTAGGGGGTTGAGAGTTTGCTTTGAAATTATTCAAAGTATTGAATGTGAAAAGGTTAGGGGTTGAATTTTTCAAGTTATATTCAATAATGTTTCATTAGGGCTAGGTTAGGTTTTTGCTTTAAAATTGCAATATGCTAGAAGGGGCTAGGGTCCAAGTGGAGTTATGTTTTTTGTTGCTTCAAAGGTTCTATTAAGGTTATATTTAATAATGTTTCATAAGGATAGGTTAGGTTTTTGCTTTAAAATTGCAATATGCTAGAAGGGGCTAGGGACCAGATAGAGTTATGTTTTTTGTTGCTTCAAAGGTTTTATTAAGGTTATACTTAATAATGTTTCATAAGGATAGGTTAGGTTTTTGCTTTGAAATTGCAATATGCTAGAAGGGGCTAGGGACCAGATAGAGTTATGTTTTTTGTTGTTTCAAAGGTTTTATTTAGGTTACATTTAATAATGTTTCATAAGGATAGGTTAGGTTTTTGCTTTAAAATTGCAATATGCTACAAGGGGCTAGGGTCCAGGTAGAGTTATGTTTTTTGTTGTTTCAAAGGTTTTATCTAGTTTATATTTAATAATGTTTCATAAGGATAGGTTAGGTTTTTGCTTTGGAATATTGCAATATGCTAGAAGGGGCTAGGGTCCAAGTAGAGTTATGTTTTTTGTTGTTTCAAAGGTTTTATCTAGTTTATATTGAATAATGTTTTATAAGGATAGGTTAGGTTTTTGCTTTGGAATTGCAATATGCTAGAAGGGGCTAGGGTCCAAGTAGAGTTATGTTTTTTGTTGCTTCAAAGGTTTTATTAAGGTTATATTTAATAATGTTTCATAAGGATAGGTTAGGTTTTTGCTTTGAAATTGCAATATGCTAGAAGGGGCTAGGGTCCAAGTGGAGTTATGTTTTTTGTTGCTTCAAAGGTTCTATTAAGGTTATATTTAATAATGTTTCATAAGGATAGGTTAGGTTTTTGCTTTGGAATTGCAATATGCTACAAGGGGCTAGGGTCCAGGTAGAGTTATGTTTTTTATTGTTTCAAAGGTGAAAGGATAGGTTAGGGGGTTGAGAGTTTGCTTTGAAATTATTCAAAGTATTGAATGTGAAAAGGTTAGGGGTTGAATTTTTCAAGTTATATTCAATAATGTTTCATTAGGGCTAGGTTAGGTTTTTGCTTTAAAATTGCAATATGCTAGAAGGGGCTAGGGTCCAGGTAGAGTTATGTTTTTTGTTGTTTCAAAGGTGAAAGGATTGGTTAGGGGGTTAGGAGTTTGTTTTGAAATCCAAAGTATTGAATGTGAAAGTGTTAGGGGTTGGGTTTTTCAAGTTATATTTAATAATGTTTCATGAGGCTAGGTTAGGTTTTTGCTTTAAAATTGCAATATGCTAGAAAGGGCTAGGGTACAGGTAGAATTATGGTTTTGGATATTTCAAAGGTGAAAAGATAGGTTAGGGGGTTAGGATTTTGCTTTGAAATTCCAATATGCTGGAAGGGATTACGGGGTTTACCAAGATTTATGTTTATTAATGTTTTAAATATAAAAGGGGAGGTTAGGGGGTTAGGTTTTGGCTTTGAAATGACAATATGCTGACTTAGTTGTAGTGATTTTTGAAATTAGTTGTATAACAACCGTTATATTTTATTAATCATATTATTGAAAAGTACTCTTGATTTTATTAAGTGAAATGATGATAATATGTTGAATATTAAATCGAATTCAATGATAAATCATCATTGGATGATAATTTATCATCATCAAGATGGAATGACGGCTCCAGTTATGGTGCTCGGTAACCATAATAACAAAGAACGTTACATTCAAAGAACTGACTGAATGGAACGGGAAAAAACCGTTACCAACGCATGCGCGATACGGTGCTGTCTGAGACAGAGAGTGGTTTGTGTACCTACTAAAGATCTACATGGCCGGAACGTTGAACCAATCAGCTGATCAAAAGCGTACAATTGTTGGTATTTCTCATGGCGTCAATTGAGTTCAAATTCAAACTTACATAATTTTGAATCATCCTTTTTACAAAAGTATTGAGTTTAGTGAAGTAATTATTGATAAATCAGAATCATTATTTTATTGACTAACAATAAAATATCATAAAAAGTGTTGTTGAATTAAATTTGTTACTTTTAAAACAAAATTAAGTACGATGTATACTAATGCGCTCAATTCCATTCCGGTATTTGAGACTCTATTTCCATCATTATTTTAAAACTTTCGAGTAAGAAAGTATTGATTTGGGATTGTATAGAAGAAATATTATATCTACAAAGGTCTATATGATAAGTGCTACTTTAAACTTGATAATTTATGGCAAAATTATGTTATAGAGTACGGTATGAATTACAGTGTATTCAACGATATACCGTACCTATACCTCGTTAGGCCTACAAAATAAACTGTAAGTTACCTTAACACTCTAGCTTTTTCTATCAACATTTATGATACACTAGTATCATAAAATAATAAATGAAGTACTGTATAGGCCTATACCTATAGCCTACTATCACTTTATCTTTCTTTGAAGTTCAGACTTATTAAAAATGCCTACTGCCTGTTCTGTTTCAAGCTGTAATTCAAATAGCAGAGCTTCGAAGCTAAATGAAGGTAATATATCAGTTTTTACTTTTCCTACAGACATTGAAAAAAACAATGAATGGACAAAAATAATAAGCAATGTTAATAAGGTCAAATTTAAACCGACAAAAAGAAGCGTTGTGTGCATAAAACATTTTCTAGAAAAGCACATAATTCGTGAAAATAAAATTACTTCCAGTGATGGTACCATTCAAATACTTCAGAGAAAACATCTAAAATTGTTGGAAGATGCAGTTCCATGTATATTTCCAAACATCTCTGGTCCAACTCCTACTATTCCACGGAAAACACCCAATGAAAGAAGAAGAGAACAAAATGAGAGAGACGAACGAGAACTAGCAGAATTGTGTAAAAAGGATAAAATAAGCGATTTTAAAACTTTTGCTAGTTCATTCCAGAATAGAGAGTGTAGGGATTTTATGTATCATGCATTTGATGATTATGTTCTATTTGTAAAAATTGAAGAAATACGAGAAATACCAAAAGTTGCTGTAAGCTTCAAAATTTTAAAAGACTTATCTGTGAAGTGTTATTTTAATGATAGCATTTTGCCAATGAAAAATTTCCCATGGCTTACAAATGGCAAGTTATCAAAGAGGTCTATGTTTGACACTCTATTGAATCACCTGTGCACTTTTTCAACAAATGTTTCGCTGCCAATCAAATCAGAAATAGTTTCAATTTCTGACAATTTGAATAGATTAGTATTGAGAGTTGAGGATCAAATAATTACTAATGATGAGGTTGATTTGGCAAATTTAGAAGATAAACTGAATAAACTAAAATTTTTAAATGAACAATTGCTTCTCTGCTCAGCTTCCAAGATACATTATTCAACTGAAACCATTGTTTGGGCTTCTTATATAGCCTTATCATTTCCATCGGCTTATGATATGATAAGGAATTCAGGCCTGTTAAATCTTCCTCATCCAAAGCATCTGCGCCGATTGTCAGGGAATATAAAATCAGAAATTGGGTTGAACCAGTCTCAGATAGAGTATTTAAAGGAACGGTGTGAAAATCTCCAACCAATACAAAAGGTTGTTAGTGTGATTTTTGATGAGATAAATGTGCAAGGTAAGCTTTGTTACAGAGGAGGCCGATTAGAAGGTATTGCTATGGATGAGGAAAAAGTTGAAAATGCAGTCAGAATACACGCATTTATGGTGTCATCGGCATTTGGTAAATATGAGGACATTGTGGCATTGTATCCCATAAAAAGCAATACTTCTGAAAATTTAAAAACATGCACATTACAAGTACTGAAAGCACTAAACGAAATTGGTTTCAATGTGCTTTGCCTTATATGTGACAATCATAGACTCAACAGAGGGATGTATCAAATTTTGTGCAATGCAAAAAATAACAGAGAGTACATTGTGAATCCTTTCAACTCTCAACAAAAAGTCTTTCTTCTGTTTGATACGGTTCATCTATTAAAATCCATAAGGAATAATTGGCTTAATCAAAAAAATGAAGAGCAGTCATTTGTTTTCCCCGCTTTTAACAACCAACAAAATATTATGTGTGCAAATGTTCATGAATTGAAAGCATTACATGCCAGTGAAGAAAATAATATTGTGAAAACTGCACCAAGCTTATCGAAAAAAGTTTTGTATCCTACAATATTTGAGACAAAATGTGCTCCTCGCATGCAAAATTTTTGACGAGAAAGTGATTGCTGCACTGCAAAATAAAAATGATATCTTTGTTGAAGGCACTGTTGAATTTATCAAAATTATCATGTCTTGGTGGAAAATAGTAAATGTTCGCACCCCAGAAGGCGGTATAAGACTAAGAGATCCATTACGAGATCCAATAAAAAATCCAGATGACTCAAATGTCCAATTTCTAAAAGATTTCGTGCAATGGTTGAATGCTTGGGAGAGCATTGTGTTTGTACCAGATGAATCAAATCCTAAGCATACTGCAAAACTGACACCAGATACATTTTCATCTCTTAATCAGACTTGCAAAAGTATAATACAGCTGATTGAATATGTATTTGCAAACATCCAATTCAAATACATTTTACTTGGTAAATTGTCTTCAGACTGTCTTGAGGGTCGCTTTGGAAGATATCGTCTGATGAGTGGATCAAATTATAATGTTAGTGTTTGCCAGGTTGTTGATTCAGAAAGAAAATTAAAAGTCTTGAATTTACTGAAACTAGAATCTTCAAGTCTAGGCCGATTCAGCATTAAACAATTTAATGAAAAACAAGGAAGGTTGCAAATTGAAGCTGATATGAATGATACTCCAATAAGTTCAGCATTATTTGAAGATTGTAATTTTTCAAAAAATGTTATTTTTGAGAAAAGTGAAGAAATTTCTATAACAGAATCTGAGTCCGTCTCTCTTCTATATATAGCTGGCTATGTGTGTCATGCAATGATAAAGTACATGGGAAGTTTTGAATGCTGCTGTCGATTGGTAAAATCAGGAAAGGATATGGTGGTAGAGGCAAGTAACTTAGCTGCCTATCAGTACCTAAACTGCATTACGCGTGGAGGTTTGAAGGAACCAACAGAGTATATACATCAACTTGTTATCCTGGAATTCAAAATATTTAGCTGCCTCATATCTCCAGAGTATGAGGAAAAATTCACCAAGTGTAAGAAACAGCGTGAAGTACTCAAATATATAACCAGATTTGCATTTTTAGTTTATTATAAACAGTTTGAAAATCAATCGTGCAGTTGTGGGAAAACTATGAATGATTTGATAAATAGAGCATCACATATTATTGCAAATATCTTTTTGAATAATTATACAAAAATGCGCAATGATCACCTCTCGAGTCGTAACTCGACAGATTCAAATTTGAAAAAGAGGAAACTGCAGACTTTCAATTGACTAATATAATAAGGCAAAGTAGGAGCCCTAAGACATATTCGATATGCATTATCCTAATGTATATTAGCCGTTATACATTATAATTATCTTATATCTACACATTATATACATAATAAAATATATTATACATTATATCTATATAATATTACATATCATGTCAAAGTAAAATAGCACTGATTCACTCACCATGAACAAAACTAAAATAAAATCTACCTACTGGACAAAATAATTAAAAATTTGACAAATGTGCTCATGCACTTGTCCTTCTAGAGGCGCACTAGGACCGGATTAGAAAAAAATTAAAACATATGAACAATAGGTCTAAACAGTATGCGTTTTTTTCAACTCTTTCAAGAACTAATCAACAGAAAATGTAACATTTTGCGCAGAGGTTCAGCTGGGGTCTGGAAATTCAAAATTACTATGACTTCAATATTACAAGATTGGCAATTTTCCAGCGTTCACTAGCGTTTTTTCAGCTTTTCTATAATTAAGAGAAAATGCTTAAATTTAGTACAAAAGTTAAGCTGAATCATGAAGAAATATTGTATTGTAAGGGCTTAGAAGATGCCCAAAGTCGGCGTTTTATCAGCTTTTTCAAATAAAATGAGCAGAAAATTTTTCAATTTTATATAAATTTTCAGATAGGAAGAAATAACATGACAAACTTAGAGCAACAATGAATTGGGTGGCGCCAATGATACCTCTGCCATTGAGCAGATAATACAGCACTCAGCTGGGGGACTCTTAGCCTTTGCATGTTAGATAACACTATAGAAATATAAAATGTATTGAAGATTGGTGTGTGATCACATTGTGTGCGTATTATGTGCAAGTACACGCTTTGTTATGAATGAACAGGCAAATACTATGACTTCATAGTACTTGCGTAAGGACGAACTGAGCAAAACTATCGAGGAAGCCACACCCAGTTGGCTGCAGGCTCTCATGGAGCTAACAGTGCACACCTCCTTTGGCAAGCACGACCCCTAGAAGGACGATATCACACTTGTCCTCCTGCCCTTCCAGATATTCAAGATTATGCCCATATCCACCGAAGAGGAAAAAGGTTCACCGACACTTATTGGATTTTGGGTCCGAGCAATGGGAAACACTCACATTAAAATGTCCACTTGTTGGTTGCGTTTAGTATGAGAAGCTACATGCCAGGCACAATGTGTTCCAATGAAACTTTTCAAATTTTGTTTTTTGGCTCATGCTTGAATCGGCGTACACTTGCACATTTACGCATCCAATGTGATCGCACTAGACTGCCGACACACAAACGGAGAAAACCTGCCAAAGAGAGAAAATATGACAATTCCTGGTCACTGACTATGAAGAATAGGAACAAGTAACAAATTTAATAAGTAAGTGACCACACCTTTACGTTATCCATATCATAACAATTTGTTCAATGAATATAGCGAGCTTTAATGTAATAAGCTTTCATCATTGGTTAATAATCACTCCTGAATAATGCACAGATTTGTTATGATATAACATGGTCTTACTATGCTAACTTATTTACAGTGTGTTTATCAGCCATAAAGAAACCTTAGTTTAGAGTTGGAAATAGATAGCCTATGATAATGAAAATAAAATATAAGTTACCGGTACCTACTGGATAAGGCTGAATATTGAAATCTTTTGCTGAGTAAGCTAACAATATAATCATTTAAAACATATTTTAGTCTATAATAAAAACTATTGGAAATATGTTGGGCTCTTTTACTCAATATAATCCAAACCATAAAAGTTTCCAATTTCATAACATTCTTGTTAACATTCTAGGTACTTCAAGTAGAAGTAGAATTTATATTCCAATAATAAGCTCTATAAGAAAAAGAAATACTTATTATATTATATGATGACAAAAAACTTACAAATTTACTTTCGCCTTACTTTCTAATAAGACTTATTTGTGTATTTCATCTGAAAAGTTATGAAATCAAATAAAGTTAGATTGCCATACTACAAGATTTCAAATGGGGAGTCTGAGTTCCTCTCTGGAAATCAAGGTGTATTGTAATAAAAATAAAAAAACAATCTGTAGGCCTAGTTCTTAAAACTTTCAGCAACTCAACTATAATCTTTATTTCATGACAATAAATTATTAGACTACGTGTTTTGAAATTTAACGTGATTATAACTCAAGTACAAATAACCTACAAATTTGTTGACTAATAAATAGGAATTTTGTGAGAACTCAATGATTGCTGCCCTTAAAATTAATGATAGATGTTGAAATATGTATCGGGAAAATAAAATAACAAGCCACTATTCTAAAAAGTGGAATTGACATTACCAACATTTTGATTTGGACAGTATAGTATAAATTGGAAATGGGACAGTTTTGGACATGAGCCTGTAGTGCCTTTCCTCATGTTAAGTATTTGTACACAATGTGATAAATAAATAAATAAGTGTTCTATATGATCTGCTTTGGTCGGTCGAACATTAACTACTATTCATTCTAAAACGGTTCTTGACCAAGCGAAGTGAGGTCTAAAATTCAAGTCGACGGTTTGGCATTTCTCTTAATGTTTATATGTTTATACCCAGGAATGCGGTAATAGATATTCATGAAATTTGACAGGTATTTTCCTTTTTAAATTGCGCGTCGACGTATATACAAGGTTTTTGGGAATTTTGCATTTCAAGGATAATATAAAAGGAAAAAGGAGCCTCCTTCATACGCCAATATTGGAGTAAAAATCAGACTATAGAATTATTTATCATAAATCAGCTGACAAGTGATTACACAGATGTGTGGAGAAGGCAGTCTATTGCTGTATTTCCATAAGGTCTATAGACTCGGTCTACACTTTCCAGGGAACGGGAAAGACCAGGTGGTTTCTTTTTCATCACAGAACTATTACTAAACGCTGCAACCCATCGGATCACAGTATTTCTATCGGACAGTATCCCATCGGATCAGTATTATACCTCGACCCTCAACTCCAAAATATTGACGAAAAAGCTTTGCACTTTGCCTACAGATTTATTGTTTCTAAAAAAAACTGCTTAACACCTTAACAGCGAACACACGATGTTGTACGTTCCAACGCTCATAGCAACTGAAATGGCATAGTATGGGTCGTCTGCCAACATTCGTTTCAGGGATATTCCCTCTCCCGTTGACGAGTACTGGCTGTTCGAAAAACATGCGTTTCCTCTGCACAACTCTGTATATTAAAACCGTAATTGAATACTTAATGAAATATAAATCCCTTTTTCCTCGCACTTTTAATTCAATTATTGTAAATAATTACCATTTAAGGCCCACTGCAAATATATATGTCACATATCACACCAATATTGAATGTTTAAGGAAACAGTTGATCTATATAGGCACTAAAATAATAAACCTTATTCCGGACCACTACCTCATAGACTCTAAGATTAGTAGAAAAACTAAACTATAGTGAGGTCCACGTTATAATGACAGTATTTTATCAACTTTGGTTTTGCTATCCTTGTCTATCATTCGACAAAGCCGGTGGTACTATCCTTTTCTAGGTCCACAACGATGACAATTATGTTTTTGACAGTGTAGAAATATAATTAATTAATGCATCGCTATTCTTCTATCTTCATCCACTGCCATTATAATATGGACCACACTATATAAATTAAAACCTCAACATACAGTAACTTTTTCTTCCATATCGACGTATGTATCTCGAGATTTCTGCTCAAACTACTGTTTGCAAGGCCATTTCTCTTAGATACATTTGTTGAAAGTGGACTCGCTTTCAACAAATTTTGCACATTTTTTCTCTTTTTTCCTACTTTCTTCTCCAAAACTTCCCTTTTCTTCTCCTCTTCACCCATCATTCCTTACTTTTATACCCTCTACCAGCCTATTACATGGGAAACCATAGTTGGCTATGTATTTTTCCTCCTTTCTTGGAAATTTATTTTTTGATTGTTATTTTTCTGTGGTTTGATTTCTTTTATCTATATATTGTATTGTGTTGATTGGAATAAAAAGTGATTGACTGATTGAACTCCCACTATTATGTATTGCCTTATTTAATTAATTTGAATTTTTGTAGTTGCTATACCCTGTGTATGTATTATATTTATTTATTTATTTAATCATTCAGAATTACACACTTACAGAAGAGTACCACAGGCTTATAAGCCCAAAACGGTTCCAATTCTAATTTATACAACAGTCCAAATGTATCTAGGTTATGTGTCACTTAACATTCATCAATTACACACTCAATTTACAATCCAAAACACACAAAAAATCATTTTTAAATTAAAAAATACTTCTAAAATGAATTAAATCAATTACAATTAATAGAAAATTCCAAACTTTGAAAAAACTATAAAATTATAGTTTATATTATTCTATAATATGTTAAATAAAAAAGTGTTGATGTATTATTCTATGGAAATAATCCAATTCACTTCAATTCAACTAAAGACAGTGAGGATAGGTAACGTTATTCTCCTATCTTTCTCCACTGCCGTTATAACGTGGACCTCACTATAGCTTGAGTTGATTTCAGTATGAAGTCATCGAAGAACGGCGACGATGTGGCAGCCAATAAGGTTGATGCGGAATTGGAGGAGGAGTCCCCGCCGCACAACATGTTGACCGACTGGTGTCCGGAACAGTCGCCCAAAACACACCCAACTTCTGGTGCACCCAACATCCGGTGTCACCGAGCCTGTGCTACTGACGTCGATGATGGCCAGGTAGGGTTTACATCAGTCAAGTTACATTCAAGTTGTTTTCTCAGGCTCAAACTGACACTTAGGCGACTCAGGTGGGAGAGGAGACTGGACTCTAGTGGAGAGCATGTGTTTCGAAATGGTGACACTCAGACCAGTCGATTCTAGTCTCCGTGACGTCACCATTTCAAAACACATGCTTTCGACTAGAGTCGAGTTTCGACATGAAATTCAACATGCAGTCAAATATCCTATACTATTAAACGAGCAATTTCTGTTTATATGTTTGTTTTCCACCGGATCTCGAAAACGGCTCTAACGATTCTCACGAAATTCAGAACATAGTAGGTTTATAATATAAAAATTCGATTGCACTAGGTCTCATCCCTGGGAAAACTCGCTGAAGGACATTAAAAGGATAATTATTATTCATTCTTGGAAAAACAGCTGATAATAAATTATTTCGTCGTCTGTTCATTATGGAAGTGAGTGAGCGAGTTCATGCATAGAGAAACAATAGCGTAAGTAGATATCCCATGGTATAGGGCGTTAATGTCGCAACTTTTACTGTTATCTCAAGCCGATTACTGTCGATTATTGTCGATTTTTACTGTTTTGACCGGGTAAGAGTGTATGAACGGCACAATATGAGAGACTACCAGCGTCATAAAGCTTCACGGGAAAGAAATACATGGACTAAGTTATAGGTTTGAGATAACAGTAAAAGTTGGAATCTCATTATAATTGAACGGAAGTAAGAGATCTGTTTTGTTTTTCAGAATGGAAAATGGAATAGGAGATCGTGGCGGTCACTGCCGAGAAGTCACGAGTCTTTGAATTTCATCCAGTCTTCTTCATCCAGTCGTAATTCTCAAGATACCAGCGCTATCCAACAAAACAACCAGGTACTATAGCTTTGCCTTACGGCGGAGGGCTTCTGTAGTGAGGTCCACGTTATAATGGCAGAGTTTGATTAGCAATGGTATTGCTATCCTTGTCTATCATTCAACAAAGCAGATAGCACTATCTCTTTATCGCATTACTCTGTTGCCAGATCGTCTTTAACTATGTGGAATTAATTGACCGAGCGAAGTGAGGTCTAAGATTCAAGTCGACGGTTTGGCATTTCTCTTAATGTTTAAATGTTTATATGTTCATATGTTGCGCATTGACGGCGAAACGCGGAAATAGATTTTCATAAAATTTGACAGGTATGTTCCTTTTTAAATTGCGCGTCGACGTATATACAAGGTTTTTGGAAATTTAGCATTTCAAGGATAATATAAAAGGAAAAAGAAGCTTCCTTTATACGTTAATATTAGAGTAAAAATCAGACTATAGAATTATTCATCATAAATCAGCTGTCGAGTTGATTATAAATTGCATAATCTCATTGTAACTCGTTAAAAAAGCAACAGCTGTGTAGACTATAAATTGCATGCCTCATTGAATGCAATTTTTATGCACTATTAAATAGGATGCAAAGAACTTATAACAGCTCGTCTGGGCGCCTAGATGTCTTCTGGTTTTCTCGCTCTAAATTCCTGAAAGCATTATATGATAATTAAATCTTGTGTAAGCATGATCTGATCAAATAAATCGTTGGTGTATCAGTGTGGATGTGCTTATGGTTTGGGACGTCGTTCCAAATAAATGTTATTTATTCTAATGATACATTTTTTGTTCATTATTTGTTATTATATTCTTTAATTTTTTTAAATTTTAAATTCCCAATTTGTTTTATTTTTACTTTTTTCATAAGTATTTGAAATCTTTGTATTTTTATACGAGAATGAACAGTTGATATTACAACATCAATAAATCAGTATCAGCTACCGTTTATAGAAGGCATTGACAAGACAGAGGATTGGCAACGTTGTTCTCCTATCTTTCTCCACTGCCATTATAACGTGGACCTCACTATAGACTATAATACTACTCGTTCAAAAACATCGTAAATCTGTAGGGAGTTTCCTTCATTACTACGGTACCAAGTACTCTGGAGCGTATGTTTTTTTAAAAGTCAGAATATTACCCCGCGAAACATACCTTGTCTATAGTGAGGTCCACGTTATAATGGCTGTGTTTGATCAGCAATGGTATTGCTATCCTTGTCTATCATTCAACAAAGCTGCTAGTGCTATCTCTTTCTCGCTTTGCTCTGTTGCCAGAAAATCTTTTAACAATGTAGAATTAGTAACTATTTAACAAAATATCCCATCTTAATTTATGAAAATATTGAATAATATAATTTCTGGCTCAATAAAATATAATTTATTATTTTAAACGAGAATGAACAGTTAAACGAGAATGAACACTTATTGACATGGGCTACTTTTAAATTAATAAAACAAAATAAAATCTTATAGCACCCTTTATTCTTTAAACAACATTAAAATAGTTTAACAACTAGTTTCGGTTTGCACCATCTTCATTTTACAACCTGAAGGGTAGTCAGATTTACATTTTTCCATTTATATTAAA